>NC_141757.1:103088910-103396410 GCF_982258835.1 Parasteatoda tepidariorum
GAAGAGCTTTATTCAACACCTACAAAGTACAGTGAACAAAGTAACTGGGCCTCGGCTAGAGACATCCAGTCTTTAATAGGAATAATAACAGGAAGTGACAGGAACAGGAAATGATATGCTAGAACATTCTAGAAACTTCTAGAAGAAACATAAATAATAAATAAAAGCTTATTTTAGAGTTTTCTATTTTCTTACAGTTCTGCGGATCGAACCCTGAATCTCAGTCTTGCCAGGACGACGACTCCGACCTCTCGGCCACACTGACACGTCAATATAATTAATGATTAAAAAAATAAGTTTAAGTAATTAAAGATATTTTAAAAGCTAGGAAATAGGGAATGCCAATTGTGGCATCACAATGTCTATGTCATCAACAAAGGCCAACAGTTGTACAGATTTGTTAAAAGTATTTCACCTGATGTTAATGTTGGAATCTCTTATTACCTTTTCTAACACTAGATTGAAGAGTAGACATCCCCCTGTCGTACACCATTATTTATTACCACTGGGCTTGAAAGATTATTCTGTATTTTGACTCTTGTTTTGGATTCATTTAGTGTCAGGAATATCAACCCAGATAACTTTTTAGGCACTTTAAACTCGCTTAAAGCTGCAATGAGGGCTTTTCTGTTGATGCTATCGTAGGCATCCTTAAAATCAATGAAAAGATGGCGTGTATCTATTCCAAATTCTTTAGTCTTCTCTAGAATCTGCCGAATGTTAAATACTCGTATTTGCTCAGTGGTGGATCTTCCGCTCCTAAATCCACACATGATAATCTCCAACCAGCATTTCCACAAATGGTGAGAGTATGTTGTACATAATATTTGAAAATACTTTATAGCTTGTGCAAAGCAAGCTAATATCTCTATAGTTTCAGCATTCAAGTAGATCACCTTTCTTGTGAATTACACAGGTTACACTCGATTTCCATTCCTCAGGGAATATTTCCTGATCCCAAATTGCTTTTAGTCATTTCAATTTCACAATTTTTAAGCAATTCGAATGGAATAGCGTCAGGATCAGGTTCTTTATTGTCTTTAAGTTTGTTAATAACTTCAGCTACTTGTTCCAACGATAGTGGTTCTGTCTCCTCTTGGCTGAGACTTTGCATGTTTTCTGTATGTATCTCATATCCATTGTGGTTTCTATTTAGTGGATAGACGAAATATGCATTCCATTTCTTCAACACCTCTGATCTATCACTCAAAATTAATCTTTTCTTCTTACGGCATTAGGTAATTCCTGGTTTGAATTATTTACACTCGAAGTTGATTTCCTGAAAGAAAACTCTGCTTTTATTAGTATTTCTCAAATGTTCAACATTTTTTTTGAAAGTCTGTTGCTCAGCATTTTGCCACATGACTCATTTTTGAATCTTTTTGTGGCCGTGAAACAATAATTATCAAATCAGTCCTTCCTTTTTGCTTTCTTAACCTTTTCCAGAACTTGGATACCAACTTCAATGATTGTTTTCTTTAATGTATTCCATTTAACATTTATACTCTCTTCATCAATAATATCATCATTAATTTCTCTAAATTTAGATTCTAGTTCTTTCTGAAATTTTAGCTTAATCGTCTCATTTTTAAGCCGGTCTCAGTCATGTTTTTCCAGGTATTCACCGTGTGTCCTGAGGGAGTCTGAAAGTCTTGCTCTAACCCCTACTATGACCACAAAATGGTTAGAATCCAGTTTAATACCACAATAAGTTCTTACATCCAGTTCATCTGTTTTGTGTCTTGAATCAATTAAGAAATGATCAATTTGATTGTAGGTGCCTCCAAGTCATTTTATGAATTCCTTTATGCTTCTTCCAAAACTATAGTTTAAAATTTTCTAATATGTTTTTTCTACAATTTTTATAACGTTTAGAATAATTTTGTTTATTTACTAGAAATTTGGATTCGTTAATTGGCCTTACATGAAATTTACAAAATCCTTTCATATCAAAATGAAGCATTCAATATTTCTTATACATTTTACATACTTTTTCGTACGAGAGTCGACGAAGTTTTTAATTAATAAATTTTAAATTATTAAAGTATATATACTAGTATGTATATAATAAAAGCTATATATTATTGTAGATAGACTTATAACTCATGAAATAGTCACCTTATTTTTTATATGGTAGAAACACAGTTTTCGAGTTGATTTTATGCCACTATGTTTATTTAAAGTAAGAACCATGGTTCTTAGACAATTTGCGAAAATGAAAAGATTTTTCAGAAAATTACAAAAAACAAGACCTCTTACAGAAAACCTAGATAAACCACTATTTTTTGTGATTTTTCTCTAAATCAAAAATGGGACTTTTATTTTTCACGAATTGCAAAAAAAGACCTGTAACAGAAACCTGTAAAACTGTAAACAAAAGGGAAAAAAAAGACGTTTTACAGAAATCTTGTATAACCTCTCACTGCTGTCTTGAAAAAACTTACAGTTCTTTAATACCAAATGTTTCGAATTATATACATCTGGTTTTTTTAATAAAATGTTTCCAAAATTTATGTTTTGTTAAATAGTAATCACCTGAGTTTTATAACGTTGCTTGCAAAAGCTGAACGAATACCTGCTTCATTTAAATATCAATTTGTGAAATATTAATGCGTATGGTATGCAATAATATGCAAGGTGGAAAATAGTAAAAGCTTATACAAATCATAAAAATTTGTACTGATGATTGTAAGTTTTATAGAAAGTTTTTGATGTTTTTAATATAAGAATGATTCTTCATCATAATCTTTGATAAAAAAAAGAAAAAGTAATAACAGAGATAAGATAAATTTCACTATGCATATTATAGGCGTAATAACATTGCGATAAAAATACTTTTTTTATATTGTATTGAATGGTTATCTATTTTTCGAGGCATAAAGAATTTGTAAAAAATATATTATTTTTTAATGTATCGATATTTAATTAATTATCAGTTTGCAAAATTAAGCATAGCTTTAGAAGAAAAATAAAATTATAAATATTTTTCAGTTTATTTTATACCAAATTACATTTATTAAATAGAAAAATGTATGTAGCACTTACAAACGTAAAAATATTTTATTAAAATGCTCACTTTTAATTAACACCTACTTCAAAAATTCCAAATACTAAAAAAGTCGCAATCTATAATAACAATAATTTCAAAATGTATAAGCAAATATTAATAATCTCTTAACTATTTTAATTGCTTTCCTTATAAAATCCTTTCAATCGCTTCGAAAATATTTTGAAGTAAAGGAAAAAAAAAAGAAATAAAAAAGGAATAAAATCTTCCCCGTTAGAATTTTTAAAGAAAAACGAAACTTGATAATATCCAACTTCCCTTGGCGCTCGCGCTGGAAGTCATTGGCGGTATTTTTCCTCTATTTTGGCGCCTCGGCAAGAAAGACAGCCTCAAGTTGTTCTCAAGCATATTCAATTTAGATGCTTCAAAATCAGTACAGGTTTCCAACGTGTACTCCCAGTTATTTATAATTAGTTTACGAACTTGAGTTCCAATTTAGAAAAATAAATATCCTTAAATAGATATATACTATTTTTGAAATGTTAAAATAAGTTGAAACGAGTAGTAAAAAATTAAAAATATAACCGTTGATATTACTTTTTATATCATTGCACTAATAGTAATTTTAAATCATATTTAAAATATGTTATTGCTGTTTATTCTCACAATATTGTGCATTACATCCTCTGGCAGATCTGATGCAGATGATGGTAAGTTAAGTCACTAGTTTACTTATAGTTAAGTCACTAGTTATAAGTCATTGAATTTTTTATTAGCTTACCAGTGAACAGGTTTTTTTCAATTTGATTGCTAAAAAGTAAAAAGTAAAAAGTAAAAACTGAAACAAATCTCAGTTCATTAGTTTAATAATAATGATTAAAACTATTTCTTGTTCAATATTTCATAAAAATCAATATGCGTTTAAATTAATGCGTAAAAATAAATACGTAGAAATAATAATACGAATTCATAAATACGTAGAAAATTTGAGTTCAACAAGTTATACATTACCTTAATTTTATAAACATATTAAAAGAAATTTTTGCAACCAAATAGTTATTTGATTAAGAAAATAAGTATTTTATTAAACATTAGGAAAGATAAATAAAAATGGGGAAATAATTCAGATATTTATTTTATAAAAGCGCCTGAGAAATTTGTATTATAAATAAAAAATTGCACAAAACTAAACTTCTTTTTTAAAAAACAAAACTTTTTCTAAAACTACATAAAAATACATCATTATTTATTATTTTAATCTAAGAATATTTTGCTGCCGTATACGTATGAAAATAAGAATAACAAAATAAATTATTATAATATCGGACTTGATTGTTAGAGGTTACCATATAGATAAATATTTTTTTTCCAATGACACTCGTCATTCAGATATCAGTAGGGCAGATTTGTTGGACACTCCTTCAGGGGCACCCTATTTGGTGGGCCAACGCTGCTCCCTCAGTAAGGAGAGGTAGTACAGAGAAGAAAAGAACATTCATTCCTTGTCCGGGATTCGAACCTAGGACCTTTTCTGATGTGAGGTCAGCTCCCTGATCATTATACAGCGAGGTCTGCCCCAAAACAAAGAGTTTATCCATAGCTTTTTTGAAGGATTTCATTTTTTTTGTGAAATTTTGAATACTTTGATAATAATTTTATGATCTTGTATTTATAGCCTTTTGATTGTAAAATTTGTTTCTTTTTGCCAAGGTTCTAGTTTTGTTTAAGAAAGGTCAGTTTTTAAAATTAAATTTTAAGGTAAAATAATTTATAAAAGGTCTGTTCTTATATGGTAAAATATATAGTGATGGGTACATTTGCGTGATAAAGAATTTATGAGGGGTCAAGTTTAACGATAAAATAATTTATGAGGGGTCTAGTTTCACGATAAAATAATTTATGAAGGGTTTATTTTCGTGAAAAAAATAGCGATGTCTCCGGGAGAAGTCTAAGATAAAACAAGATCTTAAAGGTCAGTTTTTACTATAAAATAACTAGACTCCTTTACGAACCCAAAATTGTTTCTAAATAGATTCTAGATTATGTATGTTTTGATGTTTTAAGATTAGTAATATCCTGCTTACTTAATAAATAATTTAAAATAATGGAATAATTGTGACTTAAGGATATTAATTTCTGAATTGTTGGTTAATGCTTAGATAATTTATTTTTCCAGTTTTAAATACTTCCAAAAATTGTGAGCATGATGTTACAACAGTAATTCTGACTCTTGAAATTTAATTATAATTTGCAATTCAATTAAAATTTAAGGAATAATTAGTCCAACTTTGTGTTTTTTTATTCGTCAAAGTTATAAATTGATGCTTTCAAGATATTTCTTTTAGAAATGTAAGTCTAGTATCTTTTGCATAACAGACATATAACAGATTTGATTGATTAAATTTATTGTAAATTACAACTATATTGCAGAATAAAATATTGACCTTAAGTATGACTAAAATATATATTTTTTTATTAACTGATTATTTTTTTAAACAGTTTTAAACAGCTGATTCAATCCGCAGTTAGTTTCCAATATTGAAAATCGTTATTAGAAGTGATAGATAAATTAAAATGTACGTTATTTTATCAAATAGATTTTGTTTCTGTTTACTTGATTTGAATTCTATTATGCAAAAATAATATTTATCATGCAAATTCAATTCAATTTCACATTTATAGTTGCATAATTCATAAGATAAAATGTATTTTTAAAATGTTATATCTTAAAATGTCATTTGGATTTTGTTTCCTTGCGAAAAAAATTCCGATATACTTTGAAAAGGCTAGTATATTATAGATCTAATCTAAAAACTTTGAATTGTTATTTTCATGGCAAGGCAGAGCAATATGCTCACATATATGTAGACTAGTGCGTCAACTTCTGCTAATGTGATCAACGATTCTCGAAATGTTATTTTTTTTTTAACGGAGCTTCGTTCCGTGGTGCAAAGGCGTATTTGAAACAGCCGTCATGCTTTTCACATTCATAATCAGTATTATGTTTGATGTTTAGTAGGTAACAACTATTTTGGTGCATGCTTTTTCAACTTAGATCACTAAGTTACGTATGCTGGTTAATTGAAGAAATAGTGAATGTAAGTTTGGCATGGTATTTTCGTTGGCTTACTTACAATTACTTTGGGCCATAAAGTTTTATCAGAATGTTAATAATTTAAAAGCTGCTGATTGGCCTGTGAAGGGGGCAGGGAACTCTCCTTGCATCTGAAAGGTTCTGGGTTCGAATCCCGGGCAAGGCATGGATGTTCCTTTCTCTCTATCTGTGCTTTATGTCTTCTCTCCTTTGTGTAACCCGAGGGTCACACAAAGGAGAAAGGGTTGTGGTAGTGTGACTGGGGGCTATAAACGGGTTGTAGTAGTGTGATTGGGCGACGCTGCTCCACCGCCGTGGCTTCACCACAGGTGTCCACTGGGTAACGAAAAGAGAGCAGTTCTGGCACTTTCTGTGGTCAATGGACAATAGTTCAAAGTGCCCGCCATTAAAAAAGAAAATAATAAATAATTTAAAAGCTAAAAGTCTGACTGCAAAATTTTGTGTAATTATTTGTATGAAAGAAAATTTTTTAACTAGCTACAATGTGCTACACGTTGGGGTGTTTTTTAAAAAATAATATTAGAAAATCATTATAAAAATCAGCTGCAAATATTTGCATGTCTGCAAGCTAAAGCTATTTTATTGTATGTTTTCCTCTTCCCTTAGCTAGTGTTTTTTCCCCCTACCAGTTAGTAGAAAAAAAAAACCAATTGATGGCTTGTTCCGAAGAAATAATAGTCGAGAAACATTCTACTTAGTTACAAACAATGAGGATTTTCTTAATATAATGATATCTTTAAGTTACTTGATGCCAGATCCTTAAGTTAAAAATTACCGCCTATTGAAACAACAAAACCTTAGCTGCAATAAGTTCAGTTTTTACAGGCATGTGATTTTTCTGCTAATTCGCGGAATTCGGCAATTTAGGATACATTTCATATTTTTTCGATATATTCCACGGAAAATTTGAATTACTCGTCTGAGTATTCGTGATAATTCTATCTATTTTTCGGCAATTATCGCTTCTGATTTTTACATAATTTCTAAAATCCCGATATCTTTAATAAAATACTATTTATGCACACGAATCTCGAAACGTGCATTTAATTAACCCTTGTTTGACGCGTTCTATTCGCATGATTTCTTCGTAAATATTCCTGCTTTTTTTCAATCTTTTTTACCCTAATTTCTTTTTTTTATTAAAGTAAGGAGGACTTCGCTAAACTAAAGTGCTCGACTTCGCGCACAGGTCGTTGGGCTACCGAAGCGGGGATGCCATCTCCTCTGCAGAGGATCAAAATTGTGATGGCATGCCTTCGGATCATCCTCAGGGATGTTTCCCAGACCGTCGCCAATAGCCCATTGTGCAGCTCTAGTGCGACGTAAATGAACTACAACTACAACCCACTTAATAGCATTTGAACTATATTTTTTTCAAAAATTTGAAATTACCTCTTACCTATTTTTACCAAAGAACACATTAACATATAAATATACAGTTTAACAGGGGAAATATTAATGCGAATTATTTTAGAAAATAAACTTATTTTTGTCAAAAAATATAAAAGAATGATTTTTTTGATTGACTTCTGTTCTGATTAGCTGTTATTGTTCGATACAGTTTCATTGAATTCAGTTTTTTACTTGATGTGGTAAAAATACTACGTGGCAACGACTCCCAAATTGTCGACGAAAATACAACACCGAGTGAGATTCACAAAACCATATTTGTTTCCTTATTGATTCTGGAAGCTATTTTCTTTTCAACTCAACTTTTCAGTCAAACTTGTTTTCTCATTTCACTGTTGCAAAAAAACTTTGAAAAAAAGTTTTTTTGGGAGAAGGAGGCGGTGTTGACTTAGAGCAAAAGAGAAATATTTCGATTTGGTTGAATTTACGGGATGTTTGCGAAACTCAGATGCTTTATGTGCTCTCGTTGATTTGTTTCTGAGGCAAAAAAAGTTTCTCTGGGACTTCGTCAGCAACTGTGAGCTTTGAGTGTGCATTGGGCCAACACTTTTTGTAATACTCAAATCAGAATGAATGTGTTCTTTTGCATTTCTGAAATAGAGTTTTAAGACTTTTTATTCGAGAATAGTTGTAAAGAGAAAAGTAAATACTGTTTATCCAAAAAAGTTTGCATAGTATTTTCCTTTTGTTTTCTTTTTCTGTTCTTACTCTTAGTTTTGTTTGTTGTTAGATTATTTTTTGCACAAAGTTAAAAAAAAAGTGTGTAACTATTTATTCTGTAGAGATTTGTTGCTACCTTCAAACAGGTGCAAAATGACACAGCTTTACTCAACACTTGGATGAAAAAGTTATAGAATAAATTTGCTTAGGATATATTGGTAGTGTTTAAATATAAGTCTATTTTCTATAAAAGTCTATAAATAAATTTTCAGTTGATTTTGAATGCAAACTATTTAAGTCGGGGCACAAAGTACCAGTTCTATGGTACTAGCCTGAACATAATTGTGTGCTCGCCACTATTTTCAGCAAAAATATAAGCACTTTTCAAAATGTTAACAGATATAGTAAAAAAAGCATTTTATTGACCAAAATTATAAGAGAAAGCATAAAATGAGAAACTGAATTATGCTTATTACTAAAATAACTGATAAGAAAAAAAAAGCTTCAATGGTTTCAATGTTTTTCACATATCATTAAAAGTCGTAAAGAATCAGACAATTAAGACCATAAAAGTTTCCTTACTTTTGACACTTCCATACTGTATACCACTGGCTTCTGTACTGTACTCTGTTGAAAGTTAAGAAAAAATTATCCCTATGGAGAGCGCTTGTTGCCTCTAAGTGCACGTCAAAAGGAGGCAAGTATTTGATTTGTTAAGGGCATGTCCGTATAATACAAGCCCTTTTTTGTTGTCCAATCAAATACAATGCTCTCGCAATGTCATATAGTTATTTCTTTTTCAAGATTTTATATTTCAAATCTATAGAATTCCAGTTGTATTAAGAAATTATAACCTTTTTTTAAATAATGCTATGATGTATATCGTAAAAGATAGCATGAATTAAATTTCTAACATGTTTAACGTTTCAAAGCTTTTATATTGTTTTTGAAAACATATTTGTATAATTTGATAATGAAATAAAATAGAACGATCCGCCGTCCCGGATGACTATTCAAATCCTACACCACAATGGTCTTTTTTTTTTTTTAAACGGGGCATAAAATACCATTCGTCGAATTCAGATCTTACATCAAACTTTGTTGTAACAATTAGTATTAATAACTTTACTAAATTTGTAAATTATTTGAGTGTCAAAGTTTTTTGTTGAGTAACGTGAATGTAAAACAAAAGGTAAAGTCTACTCTGTGTATGTTTTTATGTATATTTCGTGTTGCATTAAAATTTTTTTTCATTGACAACGAATCTGTTTGCCCTTAAACCACTGCGCAAATTAAACTCTAATATGTTAGGGGGAGGAATTAATGCATAGAAATACTGAGCAAATCATTAAGTGTATCAGTCTTCAATGAGTTTTCGTAAGTTTTCTTCATCAGTCTATTGTGATAGCTGAAGCAATCTCTCTCAAGATGATTTGATCATTAGTTAAATAATATATATATATATATATATATATATATATATATATATATATATATATATATATATATATATATATATATATATATATATATATATATATATATATATATATATATATATATATATATATATATATATATATTTAACCTGAGGATATTTGAGAATCTCGGGGAACATTCTTTACCTTTACAAAAAATATGATGTTTTTGATCTTATTTTGAGGTTGACAGGAGAAGTTATGTTATGCTCTAAACCTCATATCAACCTCAACCTCAATAAACCTCAATTTCATCCTCATCTACTCCTTGTAAAATTAATCTCATCTATTGCTCAGCAATACTTTTAGTCAATATCGGGTGAAATTAATCACACCTCAAATATACTTATCTGTTTGAAGAGTTGAGAAAATAACATGCACTCCTCCAAAATAATCTCTCTAAGCTGGTTGCTCTAAGGTAGATTTATATTAATCTCATAACCTCAGGTGTCAATAAAACAACTTCATGTATCGTTATTACAAACTTTTGAAGGTTAATTTTTGAACCTTTTTTGTTTTTAAACTGAACAATAAATGAACCTCAAATCAACCTTATCATCTCAAAACAACCTTAAGTAAACCACAGAAACACCTTAAATTTTTGTATGGGTAATATTTAGCTTCTCAAGAAATGTCAGTGCAGCGAAAAATCTTGGAATTTTCCCACTCTCCTTCTTGCTCATTAAAGAAATTTGGGTTTAAGTTTCTTAAAATGATAAAGTTTCTCTAACTATTCAAGAATGTTTTCTATGGCAGGCCAATACAAAGCATGCAGATTTGTTAACACATAGTCTTGTAGTCTCTCCGTGATACACATCTTTGCAAATTTAGTTAATCTCCCTTTTAATGACTGAAAGTATAGCTTCCCATTTTTAAGGCCTTGGAGCACTGCCGGTTTTTGGTTTTAACACTGACATCAGAAAGGCTCCAGCATGTTGGCAGGGTGTTCTGTCCCCTGATGAAGAGCCGCTTGCGCTATCATGCGTATCTTCAGATTTCGTTCTATTTCTATCTAAATTCTCAAATTTTAGTTAATATTAATTAAGACAATTTTGGTTTTAGCTACTTTTTAGCGCTTTTCAATTTTGACTTATTGTTTCTTAATTAATTTCTGTTCTTATTTTTTCTTGAATTCTGTTTTCGTTCTTTGATTGGACATGCACACAGGAATTCTTTATTTTATTATATGTATAGATTATTATAAATATTTTTTGAATTAAAGTTTTATTTGCAGAATGTGATTAATTTAATTCTCTAAAGCAAAGCTTTTGAACTTCAAAGTTTTTTTTTTCTTTTTTTTTTAAAGGCATAGAAAATTTAAATTCTAGGTAGCCTTAGTTACTAAGTAATCAGTAGTAGAAAAAGGTAAATTTGTTTCGATTTAATTCTATTTATTTTTTCCCGACCACTAATGGTTTGAATTGAGTGATACCAGACTTTCGTAACAAAAGACGTGTAATTAATGTTGCTTAAGAATAGTCTGAGTCAATTATGGGATATTGTTTCGTAGTAAGAAAAGAAAATCAATTCTAAAGACAATTGATGTCTTTTGTGAGAATTTCCTTCCCGCTTTTGTTCTGAATTTGCTCTTGTGCTTTATTTTCCAAAAGATTTTTAAAAGTAAACACGATGAGCTTAAATTAATTTTTTAAACCGAAATTTATTTGCACGCTTCATCATGAATTTACATTAAATAAAAATTATTTATTCAGTATGCATTGTTAAAAAATTGCTGCCTATTTTAAATAAGTTCAATATGTTTTTTGAAGTATTTTTAATCAAACCTTAAATTGATTTTGTATTGAATTAGGGTTCATTGAATTAGAATAAGTTGATTTTGTATTGAACTAAAGTTACAACTGTATCGATTTAGAGTTCAGACATACAATTTAAAACTTATATGAATGAGGAATTTATTTATAAGTATTAGTCAATTTTTCCCATATATTTCTTACAAACAAATATTTTATTGAAAAGCAAATTTAAGTTACCTAAGTGCTAAAATATAAAACAAAAATAAATATATTTTTTTTTTCTCTTGCAAGAAATGGAATTATTGAGATACTGGCAGAATTCTCGTTCTTTATTTTGGCAGACAATTATTAAATTTCGGTAAAACATTTTGATTAACATTAAATGTTTAATATTTATTATGCTCTAATTGAATACCCGTTCTTCGGTATGTGGTGAAATCATGATTAGAAGACATATACCGACACAATTGATAAAATAAAACTTATTCCAATTATTTATTTATTATTAACTGTTGCTTTGTACGTTATTAAATTAACCAAAAACAAGTATTTTTGTAGTTCATCCCATTAGAATAGAGATAACCTGTAATCAGAATCGTTTGGCATGATGCTACTGCTCACGGCCAACTCAGCCTCCTTCCTATGAAATAGTTTTCAAAACACTAACTCGGTGGCACCACTATTAACCACGAAAATTATTCACGCTAAATTTTTACGTACTCACCTGACATAAGTAGCTAAAATTAAATAATTATTAAAAATAAATAGTTATAAAAAACGTGCTATAAATTCTCGGTGTAACTAAGCTTTTATTAAACTGAGCTGTAAACTGAAATGAAAATCGTCTGCAGTTTAATTGCATCAATGCGCTATGTAATCGCTATAAGAAATTCGTTCTAATGTTCTAATACCAACAGTTAACTTCCCCATGCTTCGATATAGTCTTATCACCCTACTGCATATAATTACACAGTCAGAACCTCAATGATCTACATGAATACTCCTTTAATTCATTTGCATTCCACAGCCTCATCGAAGCACCACATAGATCATGCTAAAGATGAATGGGAAAAGAGCCGCAAGTGGCCTCAGGTGCCCTGATGATTTATACAGTTCAGTTCCCATGCTTCGATTTTTCTCCATTCTAAGCTAAATTTCAAAGCTCTTGGTCGGAGGATTTAGGAATCTATAAAAGACAGACATTTATTTTTATATGTATAGATCTAGATCTATCGATCTTTACAATTCTTTTTCCTTTAATCCAATATATGAAAACCAATATTTTTTAATTGCAATCGGAGTTCAAACTCACCAAATATAAATGATGTACTTATTAGTAAGTTTCTTTCTTCTTTGCTTTATATTTAACATAAAAATTAATATATTTCAGCCAATGTGGCATATTTACCAAGCAAAAGATCTATGCAAATTTAAGTATATGAAAAATAATATGCTGGAACTGTTTTATATTCTACAAAAATGTAATATTTCAAACGTCACTGAAATAATTTAAGAAAGCACTAAGAATTTATGTGAAATTTTGGCATTAAAAAGTATATTTGAATTAAGTTACTGGTAAATATATAACGTAGCTATAGTTTTAAGTTAGTAGGTAGTTATTTAATCGAACCACAAAGTATATTTTCTTTCATCTAACTTCGGAAAGCCAAAAATTCTCATTTAAGCAGAAAATTTAGATAAATATATATGCAAAAAGAACATTTAAATTTCCATGTTTTTTAATAGATTAAATATAATCTTATCGGAAATTTTGCGCATTTGTTATTTGCATGGAATTAAATGATGATTCTGATTAATAGACAGAAAATTTTTACTTGCTACAGTTCAATTAAGAGTCTTTTCATCACTTTCAAAATTATTTCAGGTTGGTAGAAACTCCTTATGTATTTAGTTGAATTTTTTTTATATATGTAACAGTTCTGATAAGATTAAAATAGCACGTAGTAATAGTATGTATCCTGTACATCGAACCATTATTCAAAAGTTTAGAATAATGTAATTTTATACTTTCAATGCTTACGAACATTATTATACGGAGCAATTTTACACGATATAATTTAGCAATTTTATACGAAAGAAAAATATATCAAATTACAGTGTCTATTTAGTTTTAATATGAATATTTTTGGTTATGAATTCGCTGTTGTCAAACTAAGATTTAAAAAGAAATTGCCTTTACTTGCTTTGTACAACAAATTTAATTGGAATGAAATATTGTGTTAAATTTCTTGTTGATAAGTGTAAGTTCTGCTTCCGTTAGTGCATTATGAAATTGCACTTTCATTGAACTTAAAATTTGAAGCAAAAGAAGGAGCTATATCACAAATGTTACTACTCATGTGATTACAGGGATAATTAGGTACCAGCAATCAACGTGGTTGACTGCTGAATCCTGGCATTTGTTTATATCAGGATTCAATTCAGCAACCAGCAGATTCGGCACCCTTGCGTCAAGTCGCTTACTGGTACCCAATTAAATAGGATCCGAAAATTGACTCAGCGTGATAATAACTAACACTAATAAATGTAATGTTAACTTGCTTGTCGCCATGTATGTACGCTAGCATCTGATTTCAGCGGAATTCTGGAGTTGCAGGTACTCAATTGCAAAAGGTCCTTTTTTGGAGATATTACAAAGAATTTGTGAAAATAGGGTTGTGATTATGCAGTTTTGTAGAAAAAAATTACGATGGCAAATGTTTTACCCAGATGATTCGTAAATAGATAAGCATGATATTAAAAATCTAAAATAATAGGATTCTTTCTGTCAGATAACCTGGCATTCAATATATGAAAATAAAGTCCTGTTTTTGTTTGTGAGAGAAAAAAACTTGTTTCTCCAATTACTGTAGTTTCAAAATTAGAAATAAAATGCATCATCGTTCTTGATTTTTTAAAAAAAAAAAAAGAATTATAGAAAAGTGCCCGATTTACAAATTAAAAGTATTATGATGAACCCGGTTTTTGGATAAAATGTTCTTGGTAAGGTCTGTATGGCTACAGCGTTTATTTACAGAAGAATTTGTGATGGGTCGGTTCATTCACTTAAGTTTCCCTGATTGATTAGAAAATTCCCCCTTTAAATTGAATGTCAGTGACTTCAGTTAGAAATTAATTTTATATTTTGAACGAAAATGTTAATTTAATTGCAGAAATTGTTTATTTCAGTAGAATTTTTTTGGTAGCAGTCATCAAAGGAAAAGCTAATTCAAGCAATAACAAAAAACAGCACATATAGAAAGATAGCAAAACAAAAAAAATAGACGACATTTTAAGTCTTTTCTTGAGTTGCTTTCTATAAGCAGATTGATGGAACGTGTAAATATTCCGTTACGGAACGTTGTTTTGAATTCGAATAGGTAGAAACTACGACGAATTCTCCGTTACAAAGAGAGTTATGAGCGTTTAACCCTTTGCTTACTGTGTATCATTTGTACCATCACATGTGGTCCATATGTTGTACCAGCCGTAAGCAAAAGGTTAAAAGAAAGAAGCTTGAACTTAAATAGCCAATAAAAGAATTGCCAGTTGTATTCAATTGTTGTACTACTATATTTAACACATATAATTGCGTGTGTTGGATACAGTAATACACATAGCTGTGTATGTTGAATACAACAAAATATCCCGATAGTTTATTTTCAAGTCCCGATAGTTTATTCTCAATCACTTAATTTTTCAATAGCAGAATTTTTTTTTAAATAAAACTTATTCTTTTATAACTCTGTTGCCATACAAGGGCAACTAAACTAAGGATAAAAAATGAAAGTGGAGTTTACAATCAGACGTAACGTTTCATTATAATACAAACGCAACAGAGTGAATCTGCTATGCTGAAATCCACGGAGTTTTTTTTTCCGATACAGAGTACGTTATTTTGTAAAGTGAAAATATCTATCATTTTTGAGTTAAAATAATTTAGTACAGTGGAATGTAAACGCTCTCAGCGTTTTTTTTTTTTTTTTTGGAATGGGTGCAATTTATTTCACCAAAGTACTAAAATAGTATTTAAAATAACATATTATACTGTCAAAAGTAAAGTATTAAACTATCTAAAGCAATGTATTATAGTATCTAAAGTGAAACAAAAAAAAATATCGAATTAACCAAACGTTGCTGAACATTTATTTCTTAATTAGAATGTCCAGAGCTTCAAGCAATTATTGGATCCGCAGTGTATTTGCCATGTAATCTCAGCACACCATCCCATGACGATTCAATTTCTTTGGTTCTGTGGTATAAACGCGAAAATCCAAATCCTATTTACACCCTGGATGCTCGCAGCTGATTCCTTCACAGCTGATTCAGCCAAACACTTCTCGAGCAAGTACCTGGGATCAAGAGCTTACTTTAATGTCACAATTAGAAATCTAGGTCATTTGAGATTGAGTCCAGTGGCAGAAGAGGATGCGGGAGAATACAGATGTAGAGTGGATTTTAAAAGAGGACGCACCATGAGTAGATGGATTACGTTAACTATTGTTGGTAAGTAGTTGCTGAGCTTATCTTTTGTAGTGAACTAGAAATAAGGGTTAATGTACTCATGGAGAGACATATGGGGTGATCCGAAATGATTTTACGGATTTATGCCTATTTACAATTTTTGAGACATAATTTAAATTTGTTTCAGTTTAAGGGATGAGAAAAGTTATTTTCGTGTGATT
Organism: Parasteatoda tepidariorum; assembly: GCF_982258835.1. Taxonomy (NCBI): domain Eukaryota; kingdom Metazoa; phylum Arthropoda; class Arachnida; order Araneae; family Theridiidae; genus Parasteatoda; species Parasteatoda tepidariorum. The sequence continues at coordinate 103,105,020 of NC_141757.1, forward strand.
ATGAGATAGTGCAGTGCTTCCCAAACTTATGACTTTTGTGTACCCTTTCTAAATTTTTCGTAAATCTGTGTACCACTAATAAAAAAATGAATGTATTTTTTACTATAAAAAAATTGCAAAGAAAGTTAAAAGTCACAACTGACTGTTGACACCACTAATTATTAACTGTTAACTCTGAAAAAAATAGCCAATAGAAAAATACGTAATCGTAAATTTGTTTTTAAATAAAATTATTGAAAATTTTCGTTTGTTGCAAGATATTTCGCATAAGAACGCGTACCCCCGCTAAACTGTTCCTGTACCCCTGGGGGTACGCGTACCACACTTTGGGAAACACTGAGCTAGTGGAGTTTTGTAAAATTCGGGCAAAACAAGTAGGGTTGGACATTCGGAATTTTTTTTTAAAGTTTCAAGATATGTCCTTTATGTAAAAATAAAAAGGAAGTTTTTTTTGCACAAATAAATAAAAATAATTAAAAAATAAAGTAAAATAAGTATTGAAGTTTTGGTTACTCAAAATTGAAGATCCTCTGGAATTCTGAGAGAAATACATCGATTTACAAATGATAATAAATTTTCTGAAACGAGTAAATCGCGTCAATGACTATCATTTTCTGTTCCACTACGTTCATACTAACTGTTAACACAAAAATATTTTTAGTGCATTGACGAACAAAGTTCATTAATAAATCTTCAAAAGAAAGCAGTTTTCTTAAACTTTGACAGTCAAAATCTATTTGTATCAACAGTGACTGACTAAGGCATAGCTATCTGTGACTGCATACCAGTGAGTAATACCTAAAAATAAACTTATTATTTCCCAATATGAATATTTAAAGTTAGCACCTTCTCCCGAGGAGAGCTGCGATATCAATCTAGAACTTACTGAGAGGGAAAGTCATTAAATATTTCTGAAACTGTCAATAATAAATTGGTTTTGATTTCATTTGACTTAGTTTCATCTCTTTAATCCTAAAAAAATATCTAGGATCTAAAGCTTTGCTTGCCTCCATAACAATGTACTGTATTATATTTCCCCGAAAATTATATTAATTTCTAATCTATTTGTTCCGACGACATGAGGAGGTTTTATTCAATTCATTGTAAAAAAAATACATTGAAATAATGCGTCAATTGTCTAGATGGCAATGTGTAACCCTTTACCCCTCCCCTTCACTAAGATCTAGATTGACAGCAGTTCACCCCAAAAGAAGATGTTAACTTCTGATACTTCACTGTTATCTTCATATTCTACTCAAATAACATTTTTAGAGCAGTATACATCATTCCTATATCTCTTACTGTATTCAATTACTCAGGTATAGGCCTGAAAGTTGAATCAGTAACCATAGGTTTGTGAATTAATTTTGCTCCTGCAGTATTTAAGCCCTTTTTTTACATGTAATTTTATACGTGTCTATCTTTGGTAAAGACAGTTAATGATCTTGAAAGTTATGCCAAAATTTCAGCTTCTTTCTACTTTAAAGTCACGCCAAATATACGACGCATATGTTTATTTTTAGGTATCACTCATTGATATGTATTCAAAAAAATACCACTCAGTTGCTGGTACTAGTAAATTTTGACGGACAAAGTCAAAGGAAATGGCCTTTTTTTGTACTATTCTGTACCATCACATATGGTCCTCCCGTTATACCAGCCGTAAGCAAAATGTTAAAATATACTAGCACATAACATCACTCATTTCCACCAACGGTATAAGCGAGAAAATCCAAAATCCCATTTACATTCTGGATGCTCTCCGTTCCAAAATTTCTTCTATACTTTATTAAATTTAATGCTTCGAAACTTGGATGACGTGGTGGTATACCGGCATATATCATAGATGGAAATAAACCTCCCCAAAGAAAGGTTCGACAGTGTAACATCACATGATCTCGCAACAAATTCTAAATTCACAACCAGGAAATCATTTGACAATACTTAAAATAATACTCCATGAAAATGTACTTTTCTTTCGCGTGACGTATCAATTTGAGTAACAATCAGCTGTCATTTTTTTTAGTTTGTTCATTTTTCAACACGCATGTCACCGAAGTCAAATCTCCAGAATGAATTTGGAAACACTCTTTAATTTTGAAACTCCTAAGTTTCTTTCAGAGCTGAACAGTTAAGGAGTATACTTTTATAAAAGAGACAGCATTAAATACAGACTCTGAACTAAAACATTTCAAGCGATAAATATTTATTACATCGGTACATTTCAATTCTCAATTCTCAACTTTATTTTTACTTCACTCTTTTACAAATTAAATAAATATTTCTTTTTCAGTTCCTGTTAAGAAAGTTGTGATAAAAGGAAAAGATAATTTCAGCTATTCTGAAATAATTGGTCCGTTTAGAGAAGGAGAAAGCGTAACTTTAAACTGTATGGCCGTAGGGGGTAAGTAGTATTTTTGAACATTGAATGTTGCTTATTCAGTTATTTACTGTTTTTAAACTTCAAATTTTTTTAAAATTTAATTTGTTGTACTTTAATTAATTTGGTATAAAATTATGCAAGAGATTTCATTAAATAATTTCATTTATTATCTAAAAGAAGTTTTTTAATTATCTAAGTTTCTACAAATTAATCAACAGTTTAAATTTTAATTACAGTTCAATTATTTTTCTTTTTGTTTAGATTTATTGGGTCAAAATGCATTTTACTCAAGCATATTAAAAAAAGTTCATTTGTGTCATATAATAATAACTAAGCAATTTTAAGCAATAATAACTAAGCAATTTTCAATAGATTGCAAATCCATTTAAGAAGGTACTTTAATTACTAAACTATTTATTTTTCATCATAATTTTATTTTATCTAAATACGTAAGATGGCTTTTTTGCTCTAATCAAAAATGCAAATTTTCATAAAATGAAAATTATTAATTGTATTAATATTTAACTTCAATACTATAAAATTTTATTTCGTGATTGTCAGTGTTAGGATTCACATTGTGTTATTTACATTGTTAGGAATTTTAGAACTTTTCCATAAATAATATCGTTCGAATATACTGTAACCTTACAAAAAAGAGCTATGTTGTTCTACTTCTTAAACTTGTTACCCGATACTTTAAATAAACTAGAAGGGAACATATTATTCAATTTAATGCCATCTTGAAGCTGCAACAAATTCGCACAGAGAGTGTTATGGTTCCACGCACCGATATTATATTTTGATTTTAAACCAGTCTTTTCGTTAAAAGAGTGTTTCTCCCATTTAAAGAATAAAAAGCGTAAAAAAATATTTACCATGTTTTACGCTGTAATCTTGAAACTAGCTAAGTATCAGTATAAGAGACGATGTGATGAATTCATTAGGAGTGAAAATTATTTCTTAGGAATTTTATTTTTTGAGAACAATTTATTTAATTTTGAAAAGAGTTTTGTATTTTATTGTTTAAATTAATGTTTTCTTGGCTTTTGAACTTGAAAAAGGCTTGCATCAATCCAAAACTATTTAATTCATGTTTTAACATACAGGGTGTCCCAAAACGTCATGGTATATACGTTAGGGGGTGATAGAAGACAACTAGACAATCACAAATCACCCTACATTCCATAGTCAAAACGCAAGTCATAACTCGCTAGAGGGCAAGGACTTTCCTTCTGGGTTTGTTAATTTTATGTTTGGACTTTTCATCTGGAGTCACATGACCCCAGAGCCTCATCTATGACGATGCACGGTCCCATAGAATCTGCTGAACATGTTATTATCCGAATATTGGTAGCTTCTGTGACCTTAGGAGAGAGGCCTGGTGTTTTCGCAGTGTACGGCGGTTGTGTAAAGACTGCACTAATGTTGATGGTCGTAATTTTGAGCAGTTCCTGAGATGGGGGATTTAGCGTTAATTAATTTCCGTTTGTTGAATAAAATGTTTTCTTCATTTTATCAGGGTTTTTTTTAAAAATTTCATCTCTGTCTTGTTTCCCATCATTTCGTGACTCAGCATATTTCGTGCTCTTGCGCTTTACTGCTTGCGTTCCGATCTTGGTTTGTATGGTTATTTGTGCTTGTCTAATTGTTTTCTATCAGTTCAAACGTGTGTACTATGAGTTTTGGGACACCCTGCATTTTAACAAATTGGACTAAATTAAATTTAATACATTAAAGGTTTTCCTACTCCCACACTAACATGGCTTAAAGACTCTAAACCTGTAAGAAGCACACCTGCGTTTGAAGATCAGCGGTTCATCAAAAGTGAATTGGTTTTACATTCACTTAGAAGAGAAGACTTATTGACTGTGTTGACTTGTCAAGCATCCAATAGTAATATTACTGAACCAATAGAGACGTCTATAACTATTGATATAATCTGTAAGTATAAAAGTTAATTTTAGGATGTTTTATTTTTTTAAAAAGGCTGGATATTATATGAAGTAAATGTTAAATTCCTTCCTTATTTGTAATCAATTTTTCATTCGGGAATTTTATGCCATTTCTTGAAGCAAAATGAAAACCATTTTTTTTACACTGCGACTAATATAATGTTTCAAAAATTTGATGAATTAATGCATACAATTTTGTAAAGGGCTTTTCCGAAGATGATTCAATTCATCAATACATCAAATTCATCTTACGGTTTAGTTACGTACTTAACGAGTTTCTTGCAATTTTATTAGATTGCAACACAATACACAAAATTATCTTATTGTCTGAATGAGATAGCGTGAATGAAACAAAATGAAATTTTTGTGCTTCATTCAAACTGTTTTGCTCTATTTAGTAGTAGTTAGTATTAGTAGAATCTATTTAAGTAAACTTAAATACTTTATAACTCTAGTAAGAAGTTCTTAACATTAAAAATACGATAAATAACGATTCAACAAAAAATACTAACCGATTGGTTTAATCAAGAAATCCAGCTTTTATTAATATTTCAAGTTTGACTTTAAAACAAAAATGACGGGATAGGTTTAAATGTTAAAGTGGAGCATATAAGTTCAAAAGAATTTTTTATTTAACAAAAGAAAGGGTAAAACTTCCCGCTGTATAGACTAAAGCAGAAAACGTGATAACAAGACAAAAGAAAGTACACATATTGACATATTATAGTTTCAGTTATGTAAACAAGAAGCTTTCTCAGTGTCTAAACACCAAAGAAAAGTAGAAAAGTAAAGAGACAAACGCATGTAAGGTGCTTTAATCAATAGGAACAAGGAATAAGGAATTAATAATGTAAAGATAAGAAACCAGTGTGAGGGGATTAGGAGGCAACCCCAACAAATTAAGACAAAATGGACTTCCAGATATTGAGAAACGGTAGGATACTTGAAAGATCATTATTGGCATCTAAATTTTTACAAATCTACAACTACTCTCAAAAATCAAGTTCGGAAGGTGAAGAGATCAGCGTTGAGTGATTTTAGTGGAAGAAAAATCAAACCTGTCATTTGAATTCCAACTGTGTAGACCAATTGAAAATCGGTGAATGTTCTCATTTTGGACGTATTTTTTTTTTAAAATTTGAACTTATCTTTAAAATTTACGATTGAAGGGGAAAATAATAAGTGTTTACCTTTATTAGACCTTCTTCTTACTCGCAATTTCGATAAGTTTCTCATTACTCTTCATCGAAAAAATTTTGCGGTCTTGCCCCCCTTTATAAACGTTCATTCCCTCCTCCCAACCAAAAGTTAACTGCCTTGCGCACATTAGTTTACCGTGCTTCTAAACTTAGTTCAAATAGTTAGCAACTCAATGAAGAGCTGCTTTACTTTAAAGCTATCGCTGTGGACCTTAGTTTTTCTCTAATATTATTGATTAAAGCTATAAAAAATATTCTTGCAATACGACAAACTCTCCAAATCGAACTTTAACAGTTCTATTATTTAACCTAATTATCCTAAAATCAGTTCTCGTAACGCTAATATGAGTTTTGAGTCATTTTCACCATGTAAATAAACTAATTTTCACCACTCTAATGACCATAATGACTGACTCTATTGAGGATATTAATAACCGGGATGTTTATCAAATTTCGTGTCTATGTTGTTTTGCTTACATTGAACAAACTAAACGTATCCTTAAATTTTGACATAAAGAACGCTAAAGATACATCCCAAAATAAGGATATTAACCAATTTTGTATCACTCTACAGTGAGGGAATTCAAGTCACAGGTTGGAGTTTTCTTTTGCTAAAATTATTCAGCATCTTCCGAGCTTTGTTTTTGAAAAATTCCAATAATTTTGGTAATGATCTTTTGATTGTCCCATCGTTTCTGAATATCTAGAAATTCATTTTAATCATAATTTGTTGCCCCCTGGTGTTGCCTCCAAATACCCTCACACCTGTTTCTTACTTTTCCAGTGTTAATTCCTTTGTCCAACTTACTCCATTGTCCTTATTGGTTAAACCACATTACACGTGTTTGTTTCTTCCTTATTTTCACGTTTAGACACTGATAAAGTTTCTTGTTCATAGAACTATATATATAGTACTATAGTATGTCGATTCATGTACTTTCACGTTGTTTTTTGCTTTAATTTTTATCTGTAAGTAAAGAGCACAGAAAGTAAACGGGCCGGAGGGCCCACCAAAATGAGTCCAGGTGAGTCAGTCCATACCAAGTCAGTACTCGAATCCCTTATCATTTGATCATAACTTGATCACTTCATTCTTTTGATCAATACTTGAACCCCCTATAATTTGCTCAGTTCTCGATCCTACGTCCTCGAACCTACTATCATTTGATCAATAATCGAACCCTCTATTTTTATTGCTACTTGAACCCTCTCTGTTTTGATAAAGACACATGCTCACTATTTTTGTACAGGTTATAGAACCCACCACCATTTAATCAGTACTCGAACTTACTTCAGTTTGATCATTACTCGTAAGCACTTCCTTTTTTTCAGATGCTTGAACCAACCTGAGTTCTCAATCGATTATTAGTTCAAATTATGCAGACATTAACCCCTTGCGATATCATGAAACACAAAAGTAATGTATCTAGAAATACTATTTATTTCACGCCAAAATAATTAAAATAAACGGTAAACGGTAAATAACTACAAACTAAATTTTGTAAATATTTGACTATTTTTGCTTGCTTTTTAAAAGGTATAGCATGACATAACTACTAAAAAGTGGTGAATTCCATAAGCCTACGAATTATTTAGAAATAGTGGTGGATAAGAATCTACTAAATTTATTAAACCAAGAATAACAATTTATAAACTACGACTTTAAAATATTTATTTGCTGTCCGGAGAAAGTTGGCATCTCTGTGTTAAAGAGGTCTGAGAGGCGTCAATTATTGTTTTGACATAAGAAACAAATGACGTCTCCCAGACGTCTTCGTATGTCAAGGAGTTAAGCTGTATTTATTTTAGCTTTAATTCAAAACCTCCAACTGATCAATGTTTTTTGTGATGACGTGCTTTTTAAAAAAAATAAATTTACTAATTTTATTCAATTAGGTACGAACCTATTTTTCGAAAAATATTTTCTATTATAAATATGTGTTAATGCTGATTTTGATTCAACCAACTTTCAACTCTCTTTTTTCTTTTCTTTTATTCCTCAACGAGTGAAACCCTTAAATGTACTGATCTCCACCATCTTCGGCTCTCTAAAAGTTGGATCAAAAATTGAGATTAACTGTCAAAGTGAAGGATCGAGACCTCCAGCTAGGATATCTTGGAGAAAAGGTTTAGAAAACATCGATCAGTTAGCTGTGCAGAATATTTATGGAAGTATGACTTTTAGTACTCTTACTTTTGTTCCTAAAATTGAAGATCACAACAAAACGTTGACATGTGAAGCTTTAAACCCAAAACTTCCAAAAAGTTCCTTACAAGACAGCTGGACTCTTAATATTTTGTGTGAGTAATATTCAGTTTATGTGTTTAAATAAAAACGATGTATTTTACTCTAGAATTTAAACTTTAACCATGTCAAACATTAACTTATTATTATATTATAAAATTATTATTATTGTATTATAAAATTATGAAATTTTTTATTATAAAATCGGTTTATCGAAAGATAATTTCATGCAAAAAAATAATTTTCAATAATTATTTTTTTCATTTTTCATAATTTTTTTTAATGATAGTCAAAAAATGTCGAAATTGTAAGCTATCCAAATTTTTGCTTCAACCAATTTTGTTTAAATGTGGTATTTTGACATATGAAATTACATTTTTTTAAATGATGCAAAAAATTGTATACCATACAATTCAAAAATTTTCAGACCAATCTTAAATAAAATAATAATAAAAAAAAATATTAAACTGAATTTTTATGCGAATTAAATAAATCTATGGTATATTTTCTCGTTTGAACTTCAAAAAAGTTGGAAAGATAAACTTCAACGGGAAATAATAACTGTAGTTAGGGGAAATTTAAATGCGCCAGCTATGCAGTTTCCAACGATACTTTGTCACTGAAAGTAGGCAGCTTTAATAGTTTTCCAAATGGCAGTTTCTAATTGGTGTTCAAAAAATGTAAAATTAAACAAACTTTTAAGTTTGAAGTAAAAAGATGACAAACTTGAGAAATAAAAAATAATAAAAGTTTACTCATTTGAAAGATAAAAATATAGTCATATTTAAGCAAAAATTTAAAAAATGTGAGGTAAAAATCTTAATTTAAATGCGCCTAACTTTATTTCTTTAACATTTAATTATTAATAACTGTTTTGTATAATATATAATTTGTCTAGTCACAAAGTCCCCCATGTTCCCATAACAAATCATACCTCTGAGGGTAGTGATCCAGGAGTTTCCTTGTCTTCTGGATTGGTTCAAAATTACAAGGCTACGGAGATGAATAATAGTAATCGTAAACCCAAAATTGGGTCAGCTGTTCAATGACGGTTATAAAATAAAATAAAATATACGATACGCAAAATTGAAGCAAAAGCGGTGATTGAATAACTTTTGTTTTAAGCATCTGATTTTCACTCACTAAATGCAATCTTAATTGTTAGTGGGAAAATCTTAATTGTCAATTGAGCTAATTAAAGCACACCGTATTTTAATTTGAAAAATCAAATAAAAGACGTACTTACTCATAATAAACATGCCTATTTATAGTAGATATAACTTAAAACAAAAATGCACAACTTTTCTATTATTATTGAAGCACTTTACCCAAAATATATACTTATTGCTGTATTTAAATGACATATTTATTCTGAAATACATATTTATTCTTCTATTATTCTGACATATTTATTTATTTGATTAATTTTGAATTGACAGATATTCTATTCAGATATTTTTATCAATTATACTACATTATTTTATTTAACTTAATATTCGTTAGAATTAATAAATTGAAAGAGTTAAAATAGACACTTAAAAGTAAAGGGGTAGAGACTTTATTTAATTACCCGTTGTAATCCAAGATTTTCATTTTTGAGAAGTTATTATTCTTTCAAATACAAAAAAATAATGCACCAATCTCCGATTGTAGACAGATTACTAAACGCCATTTGGCTTCATTGCATTAACGCAGTTTTTTACAGTACATGGTAACTTTTAAAAATGTGTTGTTTGAAAAGATTTTAGTTTTAAAGTTCGCAAATAATTTTATGCGATGTTTTAGTGCATATAAATCTCGCTATTTCCACCATTCAAAATAAAAAGGACGAAGCTGAATTTTTTTTTGTCTACTTCAAGAATAAAAAAGTAATGTAATTATATAATGAAAATTCAATTTTGATACTTTTGAAAAATATCGCATTTGTATCATGGCAAATACTAAAGATATCGAAGCTATCCTAATGTACTTATTATTACAAAACTTAAGAATGTTTGAGAAAGCTGATATAAAATAGTAATGGTTTTCAATTGGAAACAAGACGTTCTAATACATAATGTATTTACCACGTTTGATGACGCATTGGAAGTGCTTACATAAAATATTTTCTCATTTTTATGTATTATTTAAGTCATGAAATAAAATGGAAGAGTTAAATTGATAGTTTGTTGGCTGGTAAAATGTTATAGTTTTAGGTTTTTTTCCCCTTTAAATATCTCTGTGTAATTTAATTCTTTAAGATCGGTATATTGTCATATATTATCCTTTTTATTACACAATATATTTGATGTACATTTTTTAAATTTCTTTAAAAACAGCATATCAGCTATTTTTCATTACTAAAAAAGTATTACATTCAAAAAATTAACTTTATTAGCGTTTGTTAACTTTAATATAGTTTAATGATTTAAATTAAGCACATTAACAGTTTATATTTTTTAAAGCGCATAAAATGGGAAATATTTAACAATTTTGACATATCATCTTAGTTACTTTAAACTTTAATTATATAACGAAAACATCTTGTCAGATGTTTTTGTTTGATATATACTGAATTTGATGTGTTTAAAAAAATTTGAACTTATCAGTACCTTTATATAATTGAATTTTAAAAAGCAACTTATAATTACAAGGCATTATTTTTTGCATAATCTGTATTAATTACATTCGCTAAAAGGAGATTTAGGACATATTTTCAAAATTTCTTTTACTCATGAAAGTGGTCAGTGGTAAAAGTGGGCAAGATGGTCTGCTTTGGAGAAATTTGGATCTGTTGTCGGACCATTCCGATATCTATTTACCGTAAAATCAGACCTTCAGTTAATTATTCATTAATGAATAATTAGTTGAAGAATTAATTAATTCATCATAATCCGAAAAATAAATTTCTCATAATATTTTTAATTTTAAAAAAGAACCTTTCTGAAAGCAGAGTCAATGTCATCATTAATTTATAATTTTGCACCAAAAATTTCTCAAAAAGCATAGTTTAGAAGATTTTTTTAAAATACAAATTAAAAAAAAAAATTAATAGGACTTAGGAGGAACAAGATTCTAATTTTATGTATTCAGCTTATTTTAAGATGTAGTATTTCTTTTTCACAAACGAAGGAAAATATCACATTTTACAAAATGTATAATAACGCGTTAACGCGCATTTTATAGATTTTACTGATTGCCTAATTGAAATTTCTTTGCAGACCCACCCCAGCTTACCCTTGTATTTGGTGCTAGTGTAAAACAAGCACATATCCATGAAGGAAGTGACGTATATTTCGAATGCAACATTCAATCCAACCCTTCAATAACCGACATTAAGTGGATCTTTCAAGATCAAACTATTGCTAAAGATTCCTTTAGAGGGGTCAGCATCCGAAATCACTCACTTCTGCTTCATAGTGTTGATCAAAGTCACAAAGGCTCTTATCGATGTGAAGCCTTCAACTCTGAAGGAAAAGGTCAAAGTGAAGAAGTGCTACTTAAAATATATTGTAAGTGTGGATCTTAATAGAAGGTTCATGTTTAAATATGGATCACTTTTATAGAACTTCGGGGCCGTTAACGGAGAATTCCAAGAGAATTTTATGTGTGGGTGGTGGGCTGAATGTAAACAATAACAAGCTTTCTAAAACCGGAAGAAAGTTAGGAAATTTCCGGTGTATTCCTCCGCTGATGTTATACTTACGAAGCGATGTGTGAACAGGCTTAGTATTATAGAAAGTTGTTCAAATTTGCGTTCAAATTTTACCATTCATAAGAGTTTTCTGTAATTTATAAATTCTAACAGCCTAAAACAAATTTAAGAAATTTAATATATCTACGTAAATAAAGTGTGTAGCTTGCCACGTTTTGTGTGTGATCCCTTATTTGGCTATTATTCTGTACAATAACACCAGTAGTTGTTTTTTGGGCTTCACCATCGCATGCTTGTGGGTCTTTCGAATTCACTTGCTACTTGTTTTTCGTTGAAAGTTAAATTGAAAGAACACGTAATGCTGCAAACACTACAAGTTTAATAATATTGAATGGCTCGTTTTTTAAGGCATTGGTGTAAAAATCTAAAGCAAATGCAGGTTAGTTCCATTAAAAAGTCCTCCATGAAGGCAAATTTCTTCCAACCAATACTTTATCCAGGAGTTCCCTTGTCTTTTGGATTATGTTCAAAATTACAAGCCTACGAAGTTGAACATTAATAATCGTAAACCTAAAAAATTGGGTCAGCTGTTCAACGACTGTTATAAATATTTGTGGCATAAATTGTGTGTGACACCACTAAATTAGTATTTTCTTTTACACAGATACTCCAATCTGCATTAACAAATATAGGATAAGTTATGGCGTTGGAAAAAATGAAAATATTAATGTAAGTTGCCATGTGGAGTCTGATCCTGAAGTGATTGAGTTTTGGTGGAAATTCAGCAATCCTCTGAATGAGACAAAAGAGATAGGGACGTTTAAAAATTATGTGAAAAAGTCCAAGAGTGTTGCAAGGTACATTCCATTAAACGAAAATGATTATGGCTCTCTGATTTGCTATGCAAGAAATGCAGTAGGAATCATGAGGCAACCATGCATTTTTGAAATAACTCCAGCAGGTAACTATTATCTTTCTTATACTTACAAAGCTATCATACGTGAAAATATCAAATCATCATCTATTGAGTAATTTTCAATTGAGTTTCGCATAGAATGTTCAGAGTGATTATGAACATTGAATGTACAAAGTGATAATGAATGACTTTGCCGACATAGGACCTAATGAAGGGCATATAGTTTGGGCGAAGGGAATAAAATGTTGTTCATATGCATTATATGTGCCTTCAAGAATGATCTTAAAAATGATTGTGTAGCTCTCACGGTTACAGTTACAGTGGCAAAAATTCTGAATTTTTCTAAAGGTAGTTCATTGTTTGATCCAAGCATAATCCTTACGGTAAGAATTTTAAAATGGAGTTTAAACAATACGACAGAAACACGACACGACAAGAAACCATGATGCTAGTCTTTTGCAGAGTGTTGCAATTTTTAGTCACCACTAATGATAAGAGAGTGTAATAAATACCTTTAAAAGCAGAAGAGAAATTACAGTGCACTCATTTTATGATGTACGAGTTTTCAATATCTCTGCCTTCACAAAAGATCACGCTTTACTTTATTTTCCATAGTTCACCTTTCATAAAACCTTTTCTTTGTAGTTCGAATTCTAATGGTTTTAATCACAGTATCGTCGTGTTTGCAATTACGAAAAATATGTAACGTTTGGCCAAGCGTTGCAATTATTTGTACTAAAAATATCCAACTCCATTTTTCTGTGAAGATCACGCAATAATTAAAGGTATTGGGTGTTGCCATTTGAAAATTTTGAAATTTCGTCACTGTAACTGTAACGATGAGATATATGCAATGGTTTTCAACACTAGATTTCCCAAGGAAGTCATTTTGACTACTTTTTAACTCCTTTTTCCATTTGCACAAAATGTACAAATAATAATGCATAATTTTTTTTATTGTTAAAATTTACTAATAACTTGTTATATAACTGTAAATAATATAAAAAATATAAAAAATTATTAAAAATTAAACAAATTTCCTTACACATTAGTTATCCTTTCACAATGCAGTCATTTTGACTGCTTTTGGGCAATATAGGTATTTCAGTCTTTCTAGTGTTAACAGCATTCTTGAGCGAACATATTATATTACCTATGTTCAAAATGTTATTCTTGTTCAATCAAACGGTGTTCTCTTCATGAAGTTCTCAGAGAAGAAAATGAATATGTATAAAGAAACCGTTTTCGACCCGCTTTATACGAAATGCTCACACAATTTTTTGAATCACAATAAAGTGACTACAAGCTTGTCTTCATCTTCTAAACATTCACGCAGCTTCCTCTGTAGCTATAAAATTATAAAATAGAAAAAGAAAGATGAATTTGCGTTTATATATATTAGCAACAGTACTTGATAAGAAAATAAAAAAACTAAGTTGTAGAATATTATCAATTTAGTAACTTATAGACGGTAACACCAATCTGTGTGTTTTAGACTGCAAAGTTTCTTGGCCCCAGAGATAGTGCTCTTAGAATGCTTAATACGTACAAAACGTAACGTACTGAATCTAGTGCAGAAATTAAATAAATTAATTTAAAATCGTCTGAAGTAGTGGGTGTTCAGGTTATGGTACCCGTACATGTTTGATGAATGGAAAAACTCGAAACGGAATAAAGTTTTACCATTTCATTTCTTATTCTTTATCTCCTTCGTAGCTTTTGTCTACATACTTAAATGTTTATTCCGAATATAATCTGAGACCAATTTTCCATTTATCTAGTAACATTCTTATTTTTTCATGTTGTACACAATTTTTTTTTTATTCGAGTATTATGCTATCGCATTCAAATTTTCTTTTCAGTTCTACAATCATTTTCTTATTCTTTAATCATTTAATTTGCTCGTTATTATTTAAAAGATTTATGAAATATATTTTCATGACAGACGTCTGATTTTCTGACATATTATTCCTGTATTATCTAACAGATTCTTTAGGTATTCCTTTTTATGTCAAGTACTCATATCAATCCATCTAATACAACAAGTATTTATGATTTGCATTATCTCTCAGGTCCTCCAGAATCATTGCAAAACTGCACCGTCAGCAATCAATCATATAATTCTTTATTCATATCATGCAATGAAGGTTATGATGGCGGAAGAAAACAGGCTTTCCACTTAGAGATGTACAGCGTGAAGGAAGAAATATTACTCGTCAACATATCATCAACCGATAAACCAAGTTTTCTAGTAAAGGGACTCCCTTCCCACGTTTCATTCATTATTATAATTTATTCATCCAACTCAGAGGGTCGATGTTCATCAGTAGCACTCACTGCAACTACATTATTATCAGGTGAAACATTGACAGGTACAGTAGCGTTTAATTAATTAACTTTAAAATTCATTAGATTATGAAGTTTTGCATTTAATGAAAAGATATTCATAGTATTAAAATAAATTATAATCTGATAATATTAACATGTAAAAGGATAACGTTTGGCGTTCTCTTCATTGCAAAAATTGTGGTGCAATTTCTCTCTGAAATATATGTTTGAAGCCTCTAAAAATTATGTAAATGAATGCTTCATTCCAAATTAAGTTTGAATTGAACTTTCACATGCATTTTAAAGGGCGTATATAAATCTAAACACCAGGAAAGGTGAATGCTTACACCAATCTCACACGCAATTACACAATTCATAAATTGTATTATCCTTCACAAACTACGTCAATTTTGGGTACGTTTGGAAATATATTTCTTACTATCGAGCACGAGAAGGTGCAAGTTTGTTGACACCTTGCACGCAGTGAAGTATCCTGCAGAAGCAAATGTTCATAGTTACAAAGGTTAGGTATGATTTTTGTTGTCTAGTTTAGACAAATATGTTCTCCTATTTACGTTTGTCTATCAACTATATTGGATAATTTTACAATAATAAATTACTATCAGCTTCTGTTTAATGACTCCAAATTCGATTTTGCTTTAATTTTCTCCCAGTGATGTGTACAGGGCTTGATAACAAACTAATTTTATTTCAAGAATCATTGAGTATAGCATTCTATAGAAGTATTTCTTGCTTAAGTTGTATCGAACAATAACTTCACTGACTTTAACATTAATTGTATTTTATTATCATATTTTATTGTCTCAAGTTTTGGTGTTACTAAATATCAAAAATGGTTCCATCTACCTAACACCGAAAGAAGCGTAATGGAAATTGTTTGTGTTCCACTGAATGGTGTAAAGGAGTTGTCTTCTCGTTTCGGTAATCTGATACATAAGTTTTGCAGTGAACTAAAAAGAAGATTAAAAGAAAAAATAAAGCGGATGCTGTTTGCTGCTCCAAGAAATTATTTAAAATTTGGAAGCACCTTCGTGATTTAGATTTTCTTTTAAGTGCCAAAATCCGCCTTCATTTATATATTTTATGAAAACCAACGGTGGTGAACTTAAAGAAAAGTAGGCATATTGCGTCAAGTTAGCATTGTAGCCACCAAAATATGAAGCAGAGAAACGCTTAACAGACGTGTTAATTTTACCTTCACACTTAACGTATTGAAACTATGTGAAACAGAATATCCCTATATTAAGTTCTTTCGTTTAAAAAAAGTTAGTTGTTTATCGATATCAGAGAGAATGGAGGCAATAAAAGTATTTTTATCTGTTCTTAATTTTCTTATCAAGAAATACAATGAAAATTAAATGTGCAATGTTTTTGAGTTTGTTTAAATGCTAATTGGACCCGTTAAGTGTTTTAGAAGGCCACGTGATAAACATGAATTTCTACCGTTTTTTAAACCTTCAATATCCATTTTTTTCCATTTATTATAGCTAGAATGTCGATAATTTTTTACTGAGATGAAGAATTTAATTGATAAATAGTTTTAATTTTGAACTTGCCAGTTTATTATGTTTTGACATAAATATCAAAACATCTGTAAGCATCATTCAATGATGAATTTAGATTTTATCTGTCTAGAGATCATTCATATCACATAAACTGTTTTTAACAAAAGATGAAACTTATTTAATAAAATATCTTTCCTTTACCTAATTAGGGTTATTTAAAAAAAACGTAGAAATGGAATTAAATTTAATTTTTGATAAACATCTAAAAAATGTTTTGTATTAAATAAAGTTAATGTCTAAATTTTACGTAAAAAAATATAACAACTGGGAAGCTTTGTATAAAGAAAGCACAAGTACATTTTGTATTTGTTTTTATATTTTAAGGATTAATAAATCTTACATTTCCAGAGAAATTTTGAAATTAAAGTACTATGCGCAACATTTCGGTAATTATTTTTCTTTAATTTAGAAAGAGAATTTTTGAGAAATCATTTTTTATGAAAGATAACGTGTTTTAAGTTTTCTTTAAAAATTTAAAAGCACATTTTCTCACCTGATATTTTATTCTACACATTTTGCTACCGTACATTTTAACCGTTGATTTAAATGTGGACTTCAAAAAAAAGAGAAGAAAAAAACATATTTTACAATTAGTTGAAAAAAAATTTTCTTCTTAAAAAATTTTAAGATATTAAATTTCGAATGAGTTCAAAATTGCGAACATTTATTAAAACCGTATAATAATTTACTTTTATTTCATTGCTCTTGGTATCAAGATTAGTGATAAAAAGTACTGTTGAACATATACTGTCTTTTTTATTTTTTTTTCATTTTGACAGCAGAAAAATATGTTAAATTTCAAATCACTGTACTTTTAAAATTCGAATGGTTTTAGTCGAAAATCGTTGAACTCAATGTTCGACAATAAATTTTTTTTTATAAAAAAAAATTAGTCTATTTTTTCATACATGTGTAGTAATTAACCAGATCATTATGAAACCAATGTTAAATTAAGTAAGAAAAGTAATTTTTTAAACCCACATAAGCACATCTGTATAATAAATATTAAAAATGATTCTTAATTATGGTCTCTGATTTAAATTTAATCCTGTACATAAGACAGATCAGTATGATGAGCTCGGTGAAGGGAGCCCTTCCATTTTTGATTATCGAAAAAAATATTTTGTTTTCTTGCTGAGCAAGTATTGAAAACTTTTACAAATATCTGATCATACTCAAACTAGCGTCGCCTATTCAACAAGGGTTATAAAAAAGCATATATGATAATTTTTTAGCTTTTTAAGGTTTTATTTAGACTAAAGTTTTAATCAGAAAGAGCTGTTCATAAATTTTTATTTAATTACCTGCAGTCATTAACCACTTCAAATTTCCAAATAATAAAAATTTTTAGCAAATCAATTATATACTAGTGAAAATATGACAAATAATAAGCACTTTTCTTCTTTTTTTTTCATGAATTGAAAAATAAAATGAAATTTTAAAAAAGGAGTTACATTACTTGAATTAATTTAAATGCAGGAAAAAAACTCAAGGTTCGTACGCATCAGGAATACCGTGAATTGTCAGGAAAAACAAGATTAAAAAAAAAAGCCAAGGAATTTTCTGAGAAAAACGCAATTTTACTCCTAAATCAAGAATTGTTATTCACTCTTCCGTTTTAAATACCATCATTTGCGCTTGCACAATAGAGAATTAAGAAAAATCCAATTTTTTCTCTCGACGGACTGTAACTTATCCTCAAGATTCTTTTACCATTTTTAATCGTTTCTAGAGTGTTGTCAATTTGGTGCCCGTGTTTAGGAACTTGAAACTACTGCCCTAAGAATACTTGGCATTTATTATTTTTTTTAAATCCACTTTTGCTTCTCAATTATTAGCAAATTTTGCCTGATTTGGAATCATAGCTACTTTCGTAAAAATCGTCTGCTTTTATAAAAAAATAAAAGCAGAAGATTATTTATTAGCATGAGCCTGCAATAATTTATTACTAAAAGCAGACGATTATTTAATGAAGCAGATTGCAGTTTTCTCTTTTAACAAGTGATGCATTTTTGATTCCGCTAGGTTCTCAGTTCTTTTTCTTCGTTCACAATAAATTTCGTACTCAATAAATTTGTTCTTATTTTTGAATTTTAAGCTAAAGATTTTTTTAAAAAATTCAGTTGATCTCATAATATACTGATTTGCCTTGGGCAGAACTTTACTACGTTATTACGTTATACGGCAATATAACGTAATAACGTAGTAAAGTTCTGTTATATAAAGTATATTACGTTATACGGCAGAACTTTAATAAGATAAAATTTATGTAAGCACTTCTTTTAACTATCGTTTCAGTTTTGTAATTTTTCAGTGTTTATTTATTTTTATTCTCAAATTTTTCTTGAATTTTATTATTTTTTAGCTTATTATTAAATATGATAAAAATTAAGTTTTTTAATCAGAAATTTTGTTTTACTTCAGTTAATTTGGTGATTTAAAAAAATTAATGTATTATAATTTAGTTTTATTTAGTTTATTACAATTTCGTTTAATTTTAACTTATATATATGCTTATTTCTTTTTCTGTTGTCTAGGTAGTTATCATTAAAATAAGATTTTCTGACATTTCTTTTATTATTTTCCCAGTTTAACCATCGTAATTTACATTTTTATATTTTTTTTATTCATCCTATTTAAGATTCATTTTTTAAAATAGAAAATCTTTACATATTGCATTTTTATAGGTTTTTTCTTTCCATTTCCCCCCTTCTGTTCTTAAAAGAGTTTGTTAATTGAATAAATGCGACTTAATGTCAATTAAATACAGATTATTATAAATTTTTATTAAATTAATTTTTTAAAATTTTTTTTAAATTTTTTAGGAAGAATTAGTTGCAAAGTGAATTTTTTTAGTACTTAAAAAATTCTACCTTTTTTTTATTTCTTTCATCTTCGCTTTATATCTTAAGGATAATGTATTTATTTATTTTATAGCCAGGACTAAAATATTACGTTTTTATTGCTCATTTTTGTGTCTATTTATTTTTTGCTGGTCTGTTGATTAAAATCATGTTTTTTTTAGTTATTTAGCATCTTTGATTCAACTTAATTAACATGGATTAATTTTAATTAGATATGGATTGTTTATTTATATGTTTTGTTTTTATATACCTATATATTACATATTTGTTTAGATTATATATTTGTTTTGGTGTTTATATTTTGTTTATCTACCTAAAAATTTAGAGAAAAAAGGGCTTTTTGAGTATGAACCATAGAAAACTATCTTGCTAAAACTATGGTTAGAATATTTTAACTGAATTGTGCGTTTTATAATCCAGGGATAAAAGAATTGTTCCACTTAATTTTTCATTAATATTTTCATGCCTATTTTAAAGTGGTACTTAAAGTATGCAGATGTATAATTCATAGATGAACATATTCTATTCATACTATGAGCATTTTTGTCCCAACTATATTTGTATGTTCTATAATTGCAGATAAAAAAAGTAATGTGTTAGGAGCAGTGCTAATAGCAACTCTTACAGTACTTGTGGCTCTATCCTTTCTGGCTGTAGCTGCGATAGTTGTAGTAAATAGGAATAAAACTAACAGCATATCTCATGAAGGTATCAAAATATAGATTAAAGAATATATTTCAAACATAAAGCTGTGTAAAATAATTTTTACATTTCAAACATTTTCAATCAGTCTTCGTGAAATTTTGACTTGAGATTCAAAATAGATTATTTCATATTCACAGACCTTATTTCAATAGTGGTTCAACTGCATTTTCTATAGAAATGGAATTATCTTATGAATTCATTTCCAAGTAATTTCTCTCTTATTATGAAACTATAGTACATTTCCAGCTCTCCTTTGCTGTAAATAAAAGAACAACAAAAACGAGAAAAGATAGGGAGAAAAAAACAATAAACCCATTAGATATTAAAAATAGTTTATAAAATTCTCAAATGGAGTTAGACCATTATTTAAATTAGACAATAATTCTCTCCTCTCTTTTCTTGACATTGAATTTAATTTGTTTACACATGTATTTACTTTTTATTATTTGTGTATGGTATGAAAATATTACATTTACTTTACTTTTTGAATTCGATTTTAAGCCTGTTTATTCGGATGGAAATGGATGTAAATTTATATAAGAGTGTTTCTAGATTACGTATATGTTTATTGAAGATTAATAAATAATTCATCATACTGGATCATATATGATCTTACATGTATATATATTAATCCTACATATATATTAGTTCCATATATTAACTTAAACGGATGCATAGCAACTAAATCAATTGGCGAGAAATCATTGAGCAGTGTTACAATTTTAAAATAAATATTATAACACTGGGCAAAATTTAAAAGAAAAAAAATAATGCTGAGTTTTTACTTTTTATAGTTTAATATTACTTTAAATTCATTTCGCACTAAATTTAAAAGCACCGCATTTAATTAAATGAAGATCATTATACTTTTCTAAATAAAGAACAACTAACTTTAATTTATGAAAAATTTGATTTGGTAAATATTTTTATTAGTAAATTTACTAAAATTGTTTATTATTTAAGAAATTTTACTAATATTATTTTAAGAATTTGTATTAGGTAATTCATTTAAGAATATATCTTGAGGTATGAAAGATTTAAACTATACTTAATGTAAGGCAGCACTTTATTTATAAGAAAGAAACATTCAGAGCACTATAAAATGTATTTTTATGCAAACATATTTTATGGAAATATGGTGAAAATTTTTATAGTGGTTAATTAAAAAATATTTTTACAAACCACGTGAAAATGTTGAATTAATTAATTAATTTGTTACTATAAAATGTATTTTTATGCAAACATATTTTATGGAAATATGGTGAAAATTTTTATAGTGGTTAATTAAAAAATATTTTTACAAACCACGTGAAAATGTTGAATGGATGCTTTGATTTTTTATTAAAAAAAGGTAAAAAAATCAACCTACTATACCATTAATAATTTAATGTAAAAAATCCTCAAAGTGTCATCAGCTCAACATTTTAAGGAAAAGGCAGATGGCTCTCTCATGCTCTCTGAGTGGCCTCTTACCTTTCAACAGGGGGAGGGGAGCTCTTTCCGGAGTATCATTGATGCAAGGCTGTTCAGGCCTCCCCCAACCATATTGATAATGCTTAGGTTTTACTGTTCCCAAGACTTAGGATCCGTATTTTTTTTAGAGATTTTTAATTTTATGGAGATAAGCTACAGCATCTTGGATTAGAAACAACAACATATTTTAATGCATGTCTCATATAAAAACTGATATTTTAATATTAATTGTACCTGTTCTTTTTTCAGTACGAGTTCCTCAAAATGAAGCTATAGAAAAGTAAGATTTGCTTCCAATTTCTTAATTTTGTTCTGTCAGTTCCTAATTAAAGTTTTTTTTATTATTTAAAAGAGATAATTGGGGAATGCAGTAAATGATAAAAATAAAGTTTGCAATTTTTATTGAAAACATTATTAAATACTAATGTATTTTAATACTTTTTTTAAATTTTTAGAAATAATTTTTGCCTTAATTTTCTTAAAAAATGGTACTTTCAAAAATTTTAACTATTGTAAACAAGCTATTTTATAGGAGGGTAAGATTACTTAACCAGATTTTTTTTTGTATCTTTTTTAGTGTAAAGTTCAATAATATTAATGTACGATGCTCTCTATATTTCGATAGATAAAAATACAATTCCGTCGAAAAAAAGTCTGTTTGATCAGAGAAAAAACGTTTTCGTGTCTTATTCTGTAAATTAATTAACAGGTAACCCTAAACAATTTGCATATGCGAAATTTCTCCTTTGAGCCATTCTAATCGGCACTTAGTTTGCAAATATCCGATCTTTAGAAGAAAAAGTATTCAGAGTTGCATCTTTATTATTTTGCACACTGTACAAGAAGCATAATTATTATGCATTTCAAATTTTTATTATATTTTGTAATGTTATATTGTTAACAAGGTAATTTGCGTTTAATAAAATGTAAGAAAACATTGTGAGTTGAAAAATATTATCTTCGATTTGCAAGAATAGAGATAACTATAATTTATTCATGAATTTAAATCATAAATAATGTCATACAATCAGATAAATGAATAAAAATGCTGGTCAATATTTGATCTATTTCAGCAGATTAATTTTTAATGTCGCAAAGGATTCTAAGAATTTTGCTTCACCGTTTCTAAGAATTCAATCTCAGTAAATTTTTATTTAAAATTTTCCTTAGAAATCAAACAAAATAAAAATATATTGTACCAGTTGATGTAGCTTCCCAAATTCTTTTAAGAACATATGTTCTAAATTCTTAATTTTATAAAACACACAAAATAATTATTTGTTTCTTTAAATCAACAATATTATTGCTGTGTAAAATGCGTGAAATGGACATATAGACTCATTATTTTTCAGAAGTTCAAAGCCAACGAGTTTCTTTATTCATGAAAACAGTCCATATTCGTATCATTCAACTGAATTTTCTGCAGGTGTGTATACAAATGTTTTTATTTATGTCTATAAAAACATTTCGTACAAAATAACATCAAAACTTTTAAAAACGAATTTTTTTATATGTTTTATTATGTATTTTATATTAATGGAAGCTTTTCTGTAAACTCAACACGATTAAATAAAAAGAAAGTTGTTATTATTATTTCAATGCTTTGAAATGAGTTTCAATTATCAAATTTGAGAAATGAAATTAAGGTCAAAGGACATCTCGCAAAGAATTTTATCGTAGTAAAAATAGACTCTTTAGAAAATAGTTAACTAATAATAGAATTCTTCACAAATTATTTTATTGTAAAATCATACCCTTCCCAATATATTTTATCTAAAATACGGAACCTTCCCAATATATTTTTTTAAACGTAAACACGAACCCTTGACAAAATATTATTTCTAATATTACAAAATAATTTATTAACACTTCAAGAACGATTTCTTTCGAAAAATCGAGTGAGTTGAAGACTACTAAACTTTAAAGTAAAACTTCTTTTAATTAAATAAGTTCTGCTTTAAGTAAAGTTAAAATAAATAAGTTTAGAACTTAATAATTTTTAAATTCTTGAAACATGCATTTATTTTTGTATAAAAAAGGCTAGATATAATTTTTACATATTCACATAAAAGGAATCTGACACGAACGCTATTCTACAATGATTTTAGATTCAGAAAATTATGAGTAAATATTTTTAAAAATTAACAATAGCATCTTTTAAAAAAATTCTGAATAGACCACTAGTTCTTGCAATGCACGATATAAAAGGAAAACAAGACCAACTCCAAACTATTATTACTCCAAACTTACACTTAGCATTTACATTTTTATTTTGTCTTTAAATGATAATCCTTTTTTTAAATGATAATCTCAGTTCCAATCAAGCAAGGCTCCGGTTGAAAAACATGTGTTATGAGTTGAGGAGTTTTTTTTCGAAAAAAATAGATTCTTTGACATTTTCAAACCTTTAAATATAATTTTAAAAAACAATATTTTAAGAGTACTTTCGTAAGTTTAAGTTATGCGGAGTAAAACTCTGGTAGAGAGAGCGAGAGTACGTAGAGACTCTTGTCGGTAGGATCGATTGGCTGTTACTCCATTTTTTACCATTACGAGTTTTCTGATAACTCCATTTTGAAAATCGTTGAACACAATTTATCAAAAACGAATGCACCCATCTTATTTAAATTGTGTACAGATGCGTAGAAATTTAACAAATGGTTTTTTTTTCTTCGACAGCAAATTTATTTATTTACTTATTTTATTGTTACATACCAATAACAATAAAATCAACTGCAAAAGGCGTGGTAGGGTAGTACCCATTATCTGCATAAAAGATAGTGCACATAATCTCTTCATTCATTTGAAAATTCATACTGTTAGGTGTTTGACCCAAATAGCACCGTAGGTAGTAGAATTTATTTCTGTGAAATTCAGCGTGGTGTGGCAATAATTAAGTGCAAAATGTTAGCAAGATATCATTTGAGTTGTTACAATCGTTACGAGCAGCTAGATGACAGAAAACAGGTCAAAATGTCACCATTGTGACCTCAAAATTAGATAAAAGTGTCATCTCGAAATTAAAAAAGACCGATGAAGGTGAAAATGCTGTGTGATAGCATGTGGGTGATCGTTGTAGGAACACCACATCTCAAGAGGACTGACATGTACCAGATGGTTTCAGACTTTGCAACCAATACCGGTACACATGTTTCACCAGAAGCATCTCACGACGATAAAATGAATGTTGGTTTGCATGCGCGGAAATCTGCTCTTTGCATCCTGCTTAACCACGCCATCATCGAGGAAAAATATGTTGCTGTAAGGAACGTATTGATTGGGGTAATCAGCAGTGTTCTCTGACTAATCCCTATTCACTATGACAAGTGTTGTTGTTGTTGTAGTTCATTTACGTCACACCATTGTTGCACAATGGGCTATTGGCGAAGGTCTGCGAAAAATCCCTGAAGATGATCCGAAGACATGCCATCACAATTTTGATCCTCTGCAGAGGGGATGGCACTCCCACTTCGGTAGTCCGACGACCTGCACGCGAAGTCGAGCACTTTACGGTAGAACAGTTCAACGAGGGCCAATACCGCACACCCTCGGTCCCTACGCAGACTAATCCAAGTGGTCACCCACTCGCATACTGACCGCAGCCAGTGATGCTTGACTTCGATGATCTTCAGGGAACCGTGTCTTAACGATCAGACCACTGCGGGACTACTACGGCAAGCGATTCTGGCTATCAGTTAGTGTGGAGAGGGAGAGAGGGGGGGTTTATAATGTGCATAACAATAGGTTCATATACGTGATTATAATGGCCCGGCATAATGCACAATAGCTGGAACACAGCTTCACGTCTTTGAGCGAGCGTTAAATTGCAGCGATATTGCAGAGAGATTATTCTGGTTAATGTTTGCCTCTTTAGGGGTGTGGTTGTTCTAGACTTTTTGTTTATGGTCGACAATGTGTAGCAACACAGGTGCGCTGAGGTATTGGACACACTAGAAGGTAAAGATATTGAAAATATGTAATGGCCTGTGTACTCCTTGAATCTAAATCCCATAGAGTATGCTTAGAATGTCCTTGGCAGACGTGTCCCACAAAGAACACGCCCTTTCCAAACAGTGCAAGAGCTCTGAGCAGCCTTGAGAGAGAAATGAGACAATATCCCCCGGGTACTCTTCGATAGTTTAGTGGACTGCATGAATAACAAATGCAAAATGTACTTTAGTGTCTGAGGTAATCACACGCTATACTAAAAAACTCATGTCTGTTTCATTCTGGAAAGAAGACCCATTTTTCATGCCCCTTTGGAAATCGTCTAATACACATCTTTTTTATTTTTATTTTATTTCGATTTGTAGATTTCTAAACTATTTTGCGTAACAAGAAATGTACAGTGCACGAAAGGAAAAAAACAGACCACTCAGAATAACTTTCTCGTTGTAGGACTTAATCGCAATGGTTTGAAGGGAAGACCTCATATATGCCAATTAATAAGTGCAGACGATATTTTAAGTTACAAAATAAGACCAAAAAAAGAACTCTCTCTTTCTCTTCTCTAATTTCCTTCCCTGAATAAACATACCTTTTTTTCAATGGATTCAAATTACTGACCCCCTGTGCAAATCTGTGGAGTTAAAAGCCAGAACTTAATCACGAACTAGGAAAATAATGCATAATACATTCATAAATGTACATGTCATGGATTAATTTAAAAATTGACCTCCTTGCAATATGCCAAGATAATTGGGAAAATTTTCAGTGTTTTCCAATTTGCTCGTTATTATTTAGGATAGGACAATTAGACTGTTTTCGAAAATATATTTATTAATTTGCATATATTTATTGCATTATACCTTTATAAAGGGAATTACGTCATCGCAATTCTGTGTTTATTTCAAAATACCTTATATAATTCAGACCTGATTAGCCTGAAGTTTTGTGGATGCTCTGCAACTAACCTAAAACGTTTTAGGCTGATTATAAATGCACTGGAGACTTTTCTAATGACACAAAATGAAAGCGGCTGGTTGCGTAACTCTATTCATTTAGCATACTGTATTTGTCTAGACATACTTTAGATAAAGGCACAGTTTAAAAAAAAGAAAGGAAAAACATTTTTTTTCCTTTTTATCTTCCCCTTACAAAAGAATTTAGAAAATAAATAATGGATATTATTGTTCCATTTGGCGATACTAAGCTTAAGTGAAGTGTGATGCTAATATATACAGTTAAGTTTTGAATAAATAGAAAACTTAGTTCAAATTGATATACTTAGATGAATTTAAAATTATAATATGAATTGTTACTTTTCTTTCAGAATGTATTGATCTAACGTCAAAAACTTCTCCAGAATTTTTGTATGAAACGTCAATTGTTAAAAGCACAGTTCAGTATGAGATAAGCCATGTATAAACCATGATATAAACCATGTATTCAAAAAGAAGAGGTAATAAACATTTCACTTTAAACTTTAAGATTTTATTGTTTATTTTTGACAATTTCTAACAGTATAATATTTGATTTATTCGTATCTAAATTTTCATTTCAGAAACAAAGAAATCGCAGAATGCAGAAATGTCTTCAGTCTAACTACTTTTGAGAAACATAAACCGACAACTATTTTCCCTATCAGTAATTAAAAATTTTTTGATCTTGCTGGTGTAGGTTTTTAGTGTAGTTAGTTCTAGAAACTCAGACTGACAAGAAAAACAAAAAATAGTTTTCCTTTTAGCTATCTCGGAAAGTAGTTCAATAGACGAAAGACGTTCCTGCATACAATGATTTTAGACCTATTTTTTTTATATTCCATTTCCACAAATAATGTTTTTAACAATAGCTTTGCTCTTTCAGCATGCGTGATTAGGTATCTAATCATATATTAAAAAAATCTTTCCTTTTGTTAAAGGTGTAATAACACTAGAATCAAATAATTTTTTTATAGACTAGACGAGAAGTCAGATATGAAAATAATATATTCTCTTTTATTTACTTAAACTCTGAAACATATATTTCCCCCTGCTTATTCTAAGTTTTTTTTATTTTATTTAACCATCAAAATAAGATGTTGAAGGTCTTAAAAATAAAATTTCCTTTATTTAGTCGCATTTAATTATTTTCTGCATTTTCAAATTTTTACAAACTGACTGTTTGAGATCATTTATTATAAATTACCTTAATTAATGCGGACTATTTTTCTGTGCCTTATACTACAGTATTTCGCACCATGGGGATCATTAATTATTAAATTAGTATTCAAGCAAAAAACAAACAAAAACAAACGGTAAGGAACTCCTTGAATTAATTTGACACTTATAGATTTTTCTAATTATCCCATTTCAACCACTTTCTTATTTCTCCAACATTCAAACCAGTTAGTTGTTTTTGGTACTACAATCCTGAGTAGTGTTAATTTGATACCATTGTTTTTGTTCCTGTATCACTCAAATATTTACGCGTGACTTCTATGGCATATACTTTTTGACTTGAAGTTCAAGAATGTATAAAGACAGTAGCTGCTGAACAATTTAAAAATTTATATTTTAATGAGTATACCGGTTATAATCTCATTACTATATAGATATGCTTAATATTCTGAGAAATAGATGAATAAGGGAGATAGATTAAGTATTGCTTAATAAGCATTTCTTTTGCTTCTGCATCAACAAATTAAAATTTTATAATTTTGAATAAGTAAATACAAATATTTTTCAATTGAGTTTAAAGAAAAATTACAATGACTACATAAATTTTTATACATTTATATAAATCTTTCAGAGTGAAGAGGTTGTTGATCATAGTAGGGAGTGATAAGAACACAACTACTTATCAATCATCAACATGAGATCTAACTTTTTTATCTTATCTATTGTATTATCAGTGAGAGAGAGAGAGCTGTTGAAATCGAATAATATTTAAATTCTCTACATATTTTAAAGGTAACATAATTTTGTTTTATTGTAATATAATATTAAAAATAAATGTGTTAACTCATTTATTTTTACTGTTAGGTTTATATATGATTGTAATATACGTTATTATAGTATGCACCCTTTTACCTTTCTAATAGCTGCGATTATAATTAGAAAAAGGATTTCTAGGTATAGTAGAGTGGTTATGCTTAACAAGATGAACGTTTTAAAGCGTTTATGTTTATGACTGCTCACTCATTTAATATTTTAATTTTCAGTTCTTCTGTGCCCACGCGAAAAAGAAATTTCATCTGAGATTTAATATTATACATTCGTGTTTTATATAATAAGACTGATTATTATAACCACTGTTATCCGCTAATATTTTTAAAAAATTTCTACTTTCATTCAAACATTTATTATTTCCAGAATTGGTTTCCCATTAATGGACCAACATAATCTTGATGGTAACCATCAATAATTTCATTGAAAAATTACGTTGTTTGAAAATATTACCATTTTTATAGGCATTGTTATTATTAATAAAGAACTATGCATTTAATAATTTTTTTTTGAACTGCGTTTAATTAAAAGGATTAAATGCAATTTAAAATTAATGCATTAAGACAACTAATTATAGTCAGAAATTATTAAAGCTATAGCTTTTGTTGAGTGTTAAATGAGAAAATTTCAATTTTTTTTGAAGAAAGTACGTATTTTAAAAAAACTGTTAATCACAGAAAACGATGTATAAGTACCCAGTATTAAAATTAGTTTTATTATATATATTCATAGGTTAATTTAATGGATAGTTATTAATGGATGATAATAAAAGGAATTGTTAAATAATTAAATGCATTAAACAACATTACGGTAGCAATTAATGAATTAAGTATTATTTAAAGTAAATCAATTTAATTGAATGAATAAGAAATTCAATTTAAAGAAATGCAGTCAGGAAAGGGAAACCGGAATGATATTGTTGTTTTTTGTTAAAAAAATCCCAACAATTTTGTTTGAGAAAATTTTCTTTAAAATAATATGTACGATAACAGTATGACAATGTAAATGTTTCCTCATTTAAAAAATTCCATTCAGAAAGATAATATGTTAAACTTTCTCCATATAAACCTACAGAAAATTATTTGTCTGGAATTTCCATATTTATTCAGTAACTAATCAATATTTTTAAAGAAATTTGGTTTCATTTTATTCATTGAAATATGTACTATTGAACTAAGTTAATGAATTCTAGATTTTAAGGTTATAAATATTTTCCGAACAAGAACTTCTAAAAAGTTTTAAAAAAAAATGTTAACATATGAACGGCTTTAGTATATAAAAGTTTGTGGCAAATATAACTAGAATATATTTCAATGAATAATATGAAACAAAAATGATTCAATTTTTTAAAATAGTTTTTGTATAAATAAGGATATTCCAGGCTCATTATTTCTCTGTAGCTTAACATGAAGGAACTGATTCTCTTTTCAACCTGAAGACGTCCTGAAAAATTTAACTTTGTTTGATGCAAATGAAATAACAAAATATTGAAAAATGACATTATAAACTTTAATAAAAACGATTTGAAAGAAATAGTTTATGTTTTTTAGGGTAAATCCGAACTTAATTGGAAATTTGATTTATTTCAGGTATAATGAAGGTTGCTGAATGAAGTTCAACAAGGAGAATGTATGACGAGTTGTTTTTGTTTGAAAATTTTGTTTTTGTATACAGATGTGTAAATAAATTTAATATAAAATTGTGTTAGAAATCTCCTTAAACCAATCACACAAGTATATAGTTATTTAATCACTTCATGATATAACTATTGATATAAAAGCTGACAGTTGAAGACAGCGAATTGATGCAAAATTTTTAGCTGAAAACATTCAATTATTAAAGCAAAATGCTTATTATTGCTAAGTACACTATTAGCTATAACATAGCTCAAAACGAATGCATTCGGTCGTTTATGTATTAAAACCCGTACAAATTTATGATTTATCAAAAAATATTTAAGACAACGAGAGTTATATTCTATTATGGAATAACTATTATTATTTAGTGAAAAGTTTATGATGAATGTAACTCAATGTTGTAATTTTAAATTTTATAAGGCTTCGTAAGTATTTATTCATTGCTTTGAAAATTTGAAAAAATGTAAGATTTTATAAAAAAAAAATATTTGAGTCTGCCAGAAATAATATAAATTTAAAATTTTGTCTCAGTAATTCTTTTTAAGAAATTATAAAACTCGTTGAATCAAAGATAATTTCTTGCAAAAGCTGATTTTTAATTATGATTCATTTTCTGTAATTCTTTTCAATAATTTTTGAAATGCAAGAAGTTTAAACTCATTCAACATCAACAAGTTCAACATCATTTTAAACTATATTAATTTAAATGAGAAAAATAAATTTTTTGACAAAATCAGATAGATAGTTCTTTAGAAATAAAAACTTAAAACTACGTTTTTTTTAAAGTTTATTACTCAGAAACTTTCTAACTAATTTTATCATTTTTTCTCGTCTTTTAATTTTAAATAATTTCAAATGGGGCCTCAAACTTAAAAAAAAGGACCATTAGTAAATAAAAAATTACTACAAAATTACAGAAAATTTTATGAAGGGAATCAAAACTTCGACTCTCTCTTGACATTACTATTACAAAGTTATTTTCCAGATTGTATCAACCATTATACTTTGATAGTCGCAATTCCAAATATTTTAATATAGTATGTTTATTCAGAGAATGCACGCCTTTGGACATTACTTCTTACTTACTGATTAATTATCACAAACTAATTAGTAAATTAAGTCAGCACAATAAGCAGTTAAAATTGACATTTAGAATGTTAATATTTGCTCATAAAATCAAAAGTTATGTTTTTGTTTTGCTTACTCCACACAAAATATTACACACAGTTGACAAATTACTTATTTTTTACAATTTTATAAATGATGGTTCGGGCATGTAAGATTAAAAAATACATTTGATCTGAATTTTTACATGTTTTGGGTTTATCGAGCAACATAATTGTCGTGAAATGATAAATAAAGTTTTAAAAATTTATACAATTTGCATAGTCATTTATTTATTTATATTCTACATTAACTAGGGAAATATCACTATTAAACAACGTTGGGGAAACACCAATAATTAATTATTCTGTTTCTAATAAACTTCCCTCATTTAATGTTGTTCTTTTCATCTACGGATACATTGTAATTAATTAGTTTCAGGAGAACTACGAGAATTTACGAAAGTTGAAAACTACGAGAGCACAAACTCTAGGCTTATACTAACGCCAATCTAACTTTTCTAACAAGCATGGGTGGCCCATAAATTCTTACCCGTGCATACATTTTATGATTGCGAAGTAATTGAAGAAGTATTCTTAGAAATGAATTTTCCCTATTTACATGTCACTGATTCCAGAATTCAGCAGAACGGGAATCGTGACTAATGGAATTAGTAAGACCATTAATTTAAGAAGAATTGCCGCATTTTTCTTTACTGAATTGCTAGCTTGAAATATTTTCTTTAATTAATATAATTCGCCTACTGCTGTGAAAATTGTAATCAATAATTAACTGTGTTCTCTATTTTCAAAGTACACGTGCTTTCATTATTTAAGATTAAAAATGTTATGTATAAAAACGAGAAATTCTAATGTAAATAATAGACTAATAACGTATTTATTTTAAAGAAATTATCCAAATCCTTGTTCCGGTTCAGACTTAGTTCGTAATTCGTATTGTTTGTAGTTCTTTTCATTTTCCTTTGCTAAAAATTCAACTAATTCCTGCTTAAAAAGTTAATTTTAGGAGAAAGAATACCGTCATTCGGGGCTACTTTGTGCAAGATTTCGCAGTTTTTGAACTTTGACATGTAAAAAAACTATGTTAATTCAAACTTTAGTAAAATTTATCGATATTATATTCATAACTGGACTCAGACGAGTGAATTTGATCAATATAGGCATTATTTGTATGTAATATTTACGAATAATAAGTCAAAACATACCTTGCACAAAGTAGCCCCCAAATGGGGCTACTTTGTGCAGCGATAGGAATTCAGTTTAATAATCATGTGTTTAGTAAAATATTGATATAAAATTGTTAAAAAAAGTTAATTGTTGACATTTTTAAAGACAAAATCATCAAGATATGTAAAGATATTAGTTTAAAAATAATTTTCAGCGTTAAAAAACCATTTTTTTTGAAGAATTGCTTCTTAAAAAGAATGTTTATTTCAAAACATTTCTGTTTAAACAAAAGGAAACCATATACATTTTTATACATTGAAATGGGTGAAATTTTAAAAATAATAATTATTACATATTCATTAACATTTATAATATCGATAAATTTGAACATTGCTTGAATGAACATGACAGTTTCTGTCAAAATCACCTGATGTCCTATAAAATATATTTTTATGTGTTAAATCGTTTGATTAATTCATTAGAAAAATCTTTGTAGAAGTAAAATAATAATTTACCAGGAAGTTTCACATGTTTCTTGTGAATTTTATTAGACATAGTATTTTTGTAGATTGTGTACTTCCGAGAAGCTTCTGCAATCGACATACCACCAGCAACTGCTTTCAAACATTGTTGCAGCTTTTCTAAAATGTAATTTTGGTACTTTCTCGCTCCAGGTATTTTTTTATAACGTCTGACCATTTTTCTGTCGAAAAAAAAAACGAATGAAACTTTGCACAAAGTATCCCCAAAGTGCCTTTTTTTTCATTTTCCGTTTATTTGTTATTAATTTTCAAATTTTTTTAACGCTAACATGATATAATTGTTTATTGATATATAAATAAAAAATTTAGCACTTACGACAATTATTTTATCAGCGTCTTTGCATTTCACAGCTAAAGTTTCCACACACACCTTTCGACATCCGACGTCCTCGGAAAGTTGTTGACATTGGATGAACGAAACACACTCTGAGATTGTTTTAAAATTCGAAAAAATGTTTGTAGTAATAGAAGAGACTTCCATCTTCAAATTCCACACATTTTTAACGTGAAATAAACATAATACTAAATAGCAGCACTTGAAAAATGCCAAATTCGAATTTGCGCAAAGTACTTTATATTGTTTTTATACATCTATGTAATTTCAATCCAACATTTAGATGAGTATAAATTCAACAAGACAAAATTGAAAATAGACAATACAATAAAAACACACCATGAAAAACACAAGTACTGCAAGCCTCTTAGCGAAGGATCTAAAAAATGAATTCCAAGATGATCATTTTTGAGGTGGCGTCATCTATCGGTAAGAAGAAAAAATAAAAAGTAAATCAAATGGTTTATATAGATCTCGGGAGCGATTACTCACCGTTCCACAGTGAAATGGTCGTTGATGGAGGTTTGTCGATTTTAGAGGTTACCTCCATTGATTGATATCGATATCGATGAAAATGATATCGGAGGTACATGATATTTCACAAACGATTTTGTTAGTCAGTGTCATTTTCTTGGTGCGGAAAGGCCACTTCGATTCGCGTCATAAGAAGACGGATTGATTAATATAATCCAACGTCTATAAAAATGATGTTAAACTGACATAATTATGTGTAAAAAGAAATTTACTACTCATGAATGATAAAGCTTTTTAAAGTAAATAAACAATTACGTTTTTTGTTTAAGTTTGCATTTAATTTCATATCATAAAAATTAGTCAGCGTTTAAGGGTAAAAAGTTTTTTTTTATATGAAGCACTTGTTTTTTCTAAAAAAGACTTTTTCTTCCTAATTTAATTTTCAACTCAAAGTAAATCATTGATAGCATAGTCTTTAGTACACTCTGACTGCAACATGAGGTTGTATCGTCAAAAAGAGCTCTCTAAAGAATCTCACACGAATATTCTTAATACATTTCAATATACATATTTGTTTTGTTTTGATATTTTTTAGTGTTTCCTTATTTGACCTTTTTCGCATCTAGTGCTGTTGTTTCCCCGGTCACTGAGAGATGCATTAATGGTCTCTTCTAAGGGTTTTCTTCAACAGAAAGTGTATGGGAAAAATTTAGAGCCTCCCGAAAGTGGTCGTAAATAGAGGTGATCTTTCCATGAGATTTCACAGTATTTATGTATAGGGTAAACCAACCAGTGAAGGAACACTACCCAGTGAAGGAACATTTCATATATATTGATTAAAAATAAGAATTTGAAAGTTTTTCTTTAGATTGATTGGTAACAATAGCTTACTGCCAAACAATAGGAAGTCATCTAGCTATGTTTTGGATTACCTGGTCAAATAGACTTCTCTGGAAAAATTGTTGAATTTGTTATTATCTCTGCAACACCTTGTTTCATTGAAAAAGTTATAAGGTGAGTGTTTGTATTTATATGTTTGAAGTGGAATTAATTGCATGTAATAGTTTTATTTTTCTCACTGTGAAAAAGAGAATACAAAATATAGTTATAGTTACGTTTTATTTTTTTTTACCCATCATAGCATAATAAAGTACTGAGATAAGGGGGTGTTTATTCACTGGATCACCAAACGATGAAAAACCAGTGAAGGAACAATTGTTCCTTTACTGGTTTTTTTTCTAAGTTAATGAAAATAAAAGATAAACTTTAATTAAAGTATGTTAAAAGTACGCAAAACAACTTCCAACCAGTGAGGGAACAGGCATGTTCCTTTACTGGGCATAGATTTCCCAGTGAATTAACAGTACGTGTTAATATGTTGACACTTTAATTTTCAATTCATGATTACAAAAAAAAGTTAACATTTTCCAAGTATTTATATGTTATAATTTCAAGAATAGGCTTGTTTTTAAATATTTGTATGACTTACAAATTCATAAAGAGCATTAAAAAATAACAAAATTAAGTGTTCCTTTACTGGGTGTTCATTCAGTGGTAAGAGCTGTTCCTTCACTGGGTCTTCTTACTGCTTGTTATTTGAACCTCCAAAACTTTAAAACAATATTATGTAAGGTCTCTAAAATTTTTTTACATAATTTGCAATTAGTAACAAATATGTTGACACTGTCATTTAACTAAGATTACAAATTTTGAAATTAATATGATTTTTTAAAAGGCAAGCGAAGCTTAAGTGTTCCTTCACTGGTTAGTTTACCCTATATATATATATTTTTTCCTTTCTCCAATGCCCACCTCTTAGAATGACCCACCTGGGCATCATACAGGCATCTGAAGGGCAGATTTGTTGGCCACTCTTTCAGGGGCACCATATTAGGTGGGCCAACATTGCTCGCTCCCACAGCATGGACAGATAGTACAGAGAAAGGAAAGAATATCCTCCATGTCTTGCCCGGGATTCGTACCCAGAACCTTTCTGATGCAAGGGCAGTTCCTTAACCCCTACACAGGTCAGCCGGCTCTCTCTCTTTCATATATATATATATATATATATATATATATATATATATATATATATATATATATATATATATATATATATATATATATATATATATATATATATATATATATATATATATATATATATATATATATATATATATATATATATATATATATATATATATATATATCAATTCAATACATAAAATATACTTTTAAATGAGGTATCTTTAATTCTAAGGGTACATAAAGAGTAATTATTTACATTTAAAAAAGTATTTAAACAGATAATTTGTTGTTAAAGTTTATTTCATTGCGAATTTCATTGAAGCTGAGAAGTTATTAGTTAATCATTAAAATAAGACTTTAGCCAATTACGAAATTATTTCATGAAATATTAGTTTCTTAGGATAAAATGCTTATAAAGGGTTCATTTTGATGGAAAATTTTTATGTATACTTATTGCAGAAAACCCGAACCTAAATTTATCCCTGTTAGCAAATAAATAAATAAAAATTTGAAAGATATAAGTAAAGAAATTGATTAAGTATGAAACGTTAGGTTTTTCGTTTTCAAAAAGATAATTATTTAAAAGAATGTACCAAAATGATAGTTTGCATAACGAGATACTTAGAGCTTTTAAATTCTCTCACAATAAATTTCACTACAAAAAAAAAAAAAAAAAAAAAGGATATCTTTAAAAGTAAAACTTAGAATACCTTAAGCATTTATTTTCAAAGCCATAAAATCTAAAAATGGAGAAAAAAAAGTAATAGTTGACACTCTTAAAGCATTTCATTTTCTATACTCATCGTGTAAGGCATTGTCAGCAACCATGTCTTGGCCTTTTTCAATTTATTTCTGAAGAAAAACAATTTATCTTATCACGCAGATGTTCTGTTCACGGCTCTTAGAGAATTCCATAGCGACATATTTTCCTGCATTTATTCTAAAAGAATACCTTCAAAGGAAAGTATTTAATCTTATTTTATGGATAAATTCTTTTACACTCTTCACATCAGACGACTTCATATCGAACTCTTTAAAGAGAAGAAAAACTAAAGGAATATGTGCTTTCTTTACAGAAATATTTATACTGAACCAATTGGATATTGATATTAGAAGCAAATAAAAAAAAAATTTTTTTATGTAATTAATTTAAAATTTTTATTAGCAAGAATTTGTAAAATCGAAATTTTCGTGGTTCTTTTTCAATTTTCTTATAGATGTTCTTATTTTTTTGGCGTAACGTTAGGAACTAGTGTAAGAATAAGTTCTAACAACCTGTGTTTTCAAAAAGGCGAATGAATTTTGGAATCACTTACTAGTTAACATATTGAGTGCCACGAGTATTCTTAAATGAATTCCCGTCAGGCCAGGTGCATCAGGCCAATGTAAAACGCAATAATAAAAGATCTAAATACATAAAAATTTAATTTGTAACAAATAAAAATTGAATAAGTGTTAAATAAATTTTCATTATTTACATAAATGAATGTAAATGTTTCGTTTTTTATAATATTTTACTTATAATATGTCACAATAACTCATCAACATCTTAGATCGTAGAAAAGCGATTAAAAATTATTCAGAACTTTCATTTTACTTGCATTTGAAGAATTTGGAGAAGTATGATTTATATTGAAGTATTTTAATGCATATTTTAAAATACTTTTTACTTTAAAAATTTTTAAGATGAGCTGAGAGAATCTAATGATCAAAAAGTTTAAAAAAAGTATCTGGAGAAAATCAAAATAAGGAAAGCTTCATTAAAACTTAAATTCACTGGCGACTGAACTTGAATATAAAATTTTAAATCTTACAAAATTTAAATAAAAATTCCAAACTTAAAATGCTTCTTCAAAATATAGTTACCAGTTTCTCAATTTCGTGAACTCACATACAATATCTTATATTTCGCATTAAAATCTAGAAAATAAAGGCTTGTGGAAATAATTTTAAACCTGAATCTTTAAAATTTATTTTAATTGTTCTGAAGAATTGTAGAAATCCAAAAAAGGCTTTTTATTAATGTACGAAATTATTCAAGCCCTAAATCAAATTGTTAAAATAGCTCAAATTAAAAAAAAATGTTGGGTAACTAAAAATATCTTTTCTCATCAATTTAAAAAGAACTAGGTATTTTTTCTTATTGTTTGGTGTACAACTAGAGTTTTTCATTTATCAGAATAAAAAAAGTGCTTAAAAACATGTAAGTTAACCCTCCTGGCGTCAAGCCCGTTATATTACGGGCTTCATTTCCTTGCTAAAAGCGGCTTGCCCGTGTTTTCACGGGTTCACGATCTGCCTCTGGAGCGGCGAACCCGTATTTTTCTCCTCTAGAATATTTCCTTCCCCCTCAACCTCCTACTGCTCACAAATTGAGAGGCGTATAAGCTGTCATCGTAAATCACTCACTGTGCTATAGTATTTCTGTTTGAATAGATGTGAATATTTTGCATTCTTTTTGATTTTTGAACCCCCACTCAAACTAAAAGTTTACCTTTAATAAACAGGTTATTTTTTTTTTTGTTCAACTTATTCGATAGATTTAATTTTATTCAATATTTATTGCTTAATTTATTATACTAAATCTTTAAATGTTTTAAATCGTTTTGTATTTTTAAATTTCAAATAATTTTCGAAAATTCATTTAATTTTAGTGTAAATTGCAGCAAATTATTTCTTCTCTAAATAATAATGTAATATTTAATGAACTAATTTATGAATTTTTAATATTACCAATTTTCTATAATATTTAACTAATTTAGTTAAAGTAATTAATTGTTTTTAAAAAAAAAATTTTTTTTTTTGCTTACAAAATATATTTCAAAACAATTCTTGCAATTGAAGTTAACTCTAAAAACATTCTCTCCTCTTCATGTAATGTTCTGGACTTTCTCAGCGTTTGTCTAAAATCCCATCACCTATGACACTAGTTTTATTTGTACTTTAGTTTAATGATATTGAAACATTTTCATGGATAGAGAGGAAATCGAAATTCTTTTCATTTGGAAATACGTTTTATTAAATTAGTAAAATTACAAGCTGTTAAAACTCCAAATAACTAAGTGAGTTTCAATATACCAAATATTTTTTTTTCATCCAAGCAAATAATCAAATGAATTGTAAATTTTTATGTCACTCACATTACGATATACATTTTGAAGAAAACGATTTATAGCTTGTTTTAGTAAAAACAACTAAGTTTAATAATAAATTTAAATTTTCTTAATAAATTATGTAAAAAAAAATTACAAGTTGTTAAAACTTCAAATAACTAAGTGAGTTTTTCTAAGTAGTTTTACATTTTTTTCCATCCTTGCAAATAATCAAATAAATTTTAAATTTTTTATGTCACTCACATTACGATATACATTTTAAACAATTCGGAATTTGAAAGTTGTTGATAACGAGGGTGAATACAGTGTTGATTAAAAATAAAATCTTGGTAACAAATACCAACTGCACCGAAATGACCTTACTTTCCACTCCCCCTAATATACCATTAATTTAACACAATCAAATTAAGTATTACAGTACTGTCATTCGTACTAGAATATTCATCTATTGACGGTCTAAATACAAAAGTAAATGATACTTCTAGTTACGTGATGATCTTGTTAAGTTATTGAAATCGTTTTTAGAAGTTTCATTTGAAATGAGCAATAAACAAGCTTTATTGTGATGTAAATATAATCTAGACTCCGCTTATAAGTGTTCGGATGAAGTGAGTTTCGCCTATTGCTTTCTTTTCTATTTATGATCAAAAATACTATGAAAGATGATCTAAAAGAAATGGACGTACTGTAATAAGCAGAACGTGTTGCATTAAGTTAGCGAAATGTGAAATGCAGAGAAGATTTGTCACTGTATTTTCTGCGATTCTTTTCGAGAAATTCTCGACTGCAAGAAAATAATAAAACTTAAAATAAGAGCTTCAATAAATTTAGGATGAATAATAATAATATTTGGGAATAAATATGAAAGACATGATGTTTTTTTTTTCATTCTTAGGAATTGTATATCTTTGAATTCATAAATGAAGGTGTAATTTATTTTATAAGGCATAATGCAACCTCTTATATGTTTTTTTTTAAGTGATAACAAGTTCTTGCGCCCTACCATAATCTCAAGTATATCCATAACCCACAAGCTCCTTAAATACGTTGCTAATTACTATAAATAAAATATTCTTAAAGTGTTACTCTTATAAATAGTAAATATAGTGGACAGGGAGGCAAGTTTTATTACACGAAATATTTCTTAGCACATATAATTTGAAACCATAGAGTAATACGTATAATACTTTTTTCTTTAAAAAATGTAATTTAAAAAAAAAATGTTATTGCAACTTTTCATTAGTTGATATGTTACAAAAGTAGTGCAATAAGTTTTTATTTTTTTGCAAATTTGAAGCTAAAGATCCCGAAAACTTTATTCCTAAATTTGATCTGCTTAAATGTATTAGTAATAATTTAAAAATAAAAAAGAAAATTAGATGAAAGATAAAATTATACTGATAACCTCGTTAGAAATACAAAATATAGCAACTTCATTAAAATTCGTTTATATATAGCTTACTTTATTCAATTAAATAGTATTCATAAAATACAAACGAAGTTATGCAATAAAATATTTATTTAAATGAGAAAATGTTAAACAGGTTAATGTTAATTAAAATATCAGTTGTATTATGTTTTAAACATGTGTAAAAATTACAAATTCTCAATTGTATGATATACTTCAAAACAAGGTACAACACACAAAGTGACATTGCACTGTTTACATTGAAATCGAGATTCTTTCCTAACTCGTTGTCCTTTTGAGTCAAAATTTTTACTCGCCACCCCCCTAGAAAAGAAATCCTACCCTTATCTATTCTGAATAGAAGGAGTGACTAGTTCGATGACGTTCGACTTAAAAACCTGAATTTGCAATCCCATAGCTCATTTCCTATCTCTTGACTTTGAAGAGGGATGAAAGAATGAAATTCGGGGGAAAGCAATATTTATATTGTAATAGATTTTTATACTTATACACATAAGTTTTTTGCAATTTTTTTTCCAGCTAAGTTAGGTTCTATAAAGAAATAAAAAAAGCAAACATATCCTACTTATAAAAATTAAATATAGACTAATGAATATAAGAATATAAAGTAATGAATATATAAACTAACGAATAAAAATATAAAATCCCATATTCATTCTATTTACCATTTCCAATTTTGAAAATATCTTCCTTTTTTTTTGTGTAATTCTTTTCTATGTCATTTAATTGCCATACAAAAGGTGTGCACCTTGAATAATGCATAATCGAAGTACTTTTTTATGACAAAGTATTTTTATGTCATGTTTACAGGTTGTAATTATTGTCAGTTTTTTTCACAGAAAAAGAAAAGCAGAGCAACGATTTTTTTCCGATTTTGCATGCACTGTATTCTATTCTATAGGCGGAAAAAATTAGTGTTGTCAGCTAGAAGTATAGTTATTTACCTTTGAGTCTGAGACAATATTTCTAAATGGTGTCTCAGAAACATATTTGGAATAACTGATTCTATAGGTCATCATGGTGCAAAGAGTTAATTTTTTTCATGAAAAAAATTTAATTGATATTTATTATACTAAATCAATACAACCAAAAATCTTTAAAAATATGTTTATTTTTGTATATTTAAATTCTGTTACTGTGACGTACTTTTTTTACAATATATATTGTTTGATTTATATTGTAAAAATCATTCACACGAAATTAAAGCAGTAGACAAAATAGCAAAGAATCAATGTATTAATTCTTGAAATCAAGGATGGCGCCAGACTCTGCCCGACAAGGGGTCAAGTCTCCCCCGACTGGGGGGCTCAAACAAATTCAAAATATTTAAATTAATTATACTTTACATTTTTTTCAAGTGTGTTTCTAAGAATCTAAAATCAGTAATATTGATACCCATAATGTGCAGATTCCTTTTAATGTAAATTTAAATCTAATTTTTTTTCGGTTATCGATATATTTTGTACTGTATGGTGCAATTTACCATACATTGTAATCGTAAAAATTACT
Organism: Parasteatoda tepidariorum; assembly: GCF_982258835.1. Classification (NCBI taxonomy): domain Eukaryota; kingdom Metazoa; phylum Arthropoda; class Arachnida; order Araneae; family Theridiidae; genus Parasteatoda; species Parasteatoda tepidariorum. The sequence goes on from NC_141757.1 coordinate 103,146,591, forward strand.
TCTGTAATGAAGAATAGTTGTAGCAGTAACCGCTGTTTCAAAAAAATTCGACACTTCTTACTCTCATAAAGCAAAAATTATTCGATAATAAAAATCAGAAATTTCATGCACATTTAACAAAACATTTAAAGAATATTTTAATATAAAATGTTATTTTTATATGCATCGATTGACTTTTGACTCATTTAAATGTTTTGCAAATAAAGTTTTAAGTACATTTTTTGCATCCACGTATTCTATCTAAATATATCATGCCCCGTTTCGAAGGAACTTCGAAATGGTTATGCCCATAAAATTGCAAAATTTCTATTTTTTTTTAATTGTTACACTGTATAATTTTACGGACAAAAAAAGGGCTATTTTAATCAGGGGACTCGATGCTAATATATATTGTAAATAAATACAAAGATACTTCGAAAATTTCTCCTTGCGATTCCCTTTTCTTTTCAAAGATGCTTTTAAAGTGAACATCTATGTCCGGCAAAATGCTAATTTCTCTATTTGAGAAAAAGAGTAAGTCCATCGGCTGAAAATATAAGATTCAAACAATATAGCTGAAATTTGTAATTATTTTTAAATTTACAAATTTTAAATTTGCTTCCGAGAAACGAATATTAACTAACTTACATTTTTAAAAAAAAATTGCAACACATGGCTGCTGTTTGTCTGCCTATGTTTTCGTTTCACTGCAAAGCTGAAAGCACACTTTCTACCAAGATTTCTGTTTCGCCCTGCAAAAGCGTTTTACATATTGGCATATGCCTGCAACGAATAACCTTTCACACAGTTAATTGATTATTGTTTACCACATGTCAACGCGAAACATTCTTTCCTCTACGATTTAAATTTGTTTTTGCTTTCATAGTTACGAATTTTAAGTCACAAGAAATGGACACTAAAAATTAAGAAGTTAGGGGACCAAATTTCGAAGAAAAAAAAATTATTTTTATTTTTCAGGACTTATTTGACCGATTTTGCTTTTTGATTGAATCGAAAAAATTTTCATACAATTGTTAAAATTCGTTTTTCCAAAGGTAATTCCATGCAAAAAATATAGTTTTAAATAGTTATAAAATATTTAATATATTTATAATATGCGTTGAAAAATTCTGAATCACGATTTTTGAAATTCCCGTGCAGTAAATGGCGACTGATGCACGTTAAATCTATCGAGTCGCAAAGCCCCCCATGTTCCCATAACAAATAAACAACACTGGGGGTACTTATCCAGGAGTTTCCTGGTCTTCTGGATTGGTTCAAAATTACAAGGCTACGGAGTTGAAATTGGGTCGGTTGTTCAACGACGGATAAAATAAAATAGCAAGATCTACAAACCTGAAACTATAGACAAACTTGTATGTTTATCCAGATCAGAATGCGTTTTTCTGTTTATTTTCGTAACTTAAAATATGGTATTGATTCTTTGTACGTGAAAATATGATTAAATCAAAAGTTAATCAAGGTGTTCCCTTTTTCCATTTCATGCACTGTACATAAAATAAGTCAATGAGAATCTGTTAGGTTGATTAATATATATTTTAGGATATTGTATATGAACAGTTTAATTGTTTTTCTGACTCAATCAACAATCTTTTTACTACTAAGAAAATGATAAAAAAGATAATAAATAAAAAATATTTTGTTATTGTTTTTTTTCCGACTGCATATTTATTGCGTTGATTAAAATATAAACCTTGAATCCGAATAAGTAAATGATTTTCCTCAATTAATAGTATTTTTAAAAAAAAAATGATTAAAAAATTAAATTTTTTTTATTTTGTTCTTATACTTTCATTTTGCTTGAAAATTTCAAAAAGAAATTATGTGATCACATAAACCATTGATAAACACATTACATAAAAAAGAATTCGCAAAGAAGAGGACCTGTGTATCCCCTTCTTAGTTCTCCAGAAGAAAGAATAGCAGTTTTGAAAGATAAGTTTCCAAGAAAATGAAGATGTGTCTGTGGGAAAGGATTTCTATGGGACTTCGAAAAGTCTTCAATTTCACCTATGTCTAATCGCATCCAGTCTCTAGTTTGACAATGTACAGGTAAAGTTATGGGTAGTGCAGTGAAACTATAATTACATAGAATTTACAATATATTTTGCTAATTTTTGTTACTAATTAAGAACAAATAGATAAAAAGTCAATTACAAAATTTTTTTATTAGGCATTTGTAAAAGAATTTTTGACATAATTTAGAAAAAAATGTGACCAGACTATTTTCCGGACGAGACTTTAAAATTTTCCCGTGGGAGGGGGGGGGGCATGCCCGACAGGGGAGAAATTCCCCCTCCCCTGATCCCGCCTTTGCTTGAAAAAATATTCTTGCAATGATTCTTGTACTGATATTTATTCCTTGCATGTGAAATTTAATAAGATTTTGATATGTTTTCATTCTTAATATTATTTTTACTATGAAAAAATGTAATGAAAAATGCAGTTTTGCTTAATAACTACTAGTGTAAATAGAAATTCATATTTTTTGAAGTTTTATAAATCTCTATTAGAATACCTAACGATTTTTACTCAATCGCGTAAACGATGAATTAAAAATGGATATTTCGTTTTGAAACAGTAGCGCTTAACAAAAGCTTTTTCTCCCTCTCAAAGAAAAAGAGCCATTATACATGAAAATATAATATCCACTGAATTGACGTTATATTTCGCATCTATAGTACTATTATATAAGTACTATAAATTATTTTTTAAATTCAAAGATATCATTAATGTGGATTAAAAAGGTAAATATGATTTGTTATTAACACGTATATCAACGAAATTGTTCTCATCCTACATGAACTTAGAACTGAAGTAAATTAAAATGGATGCACATTTTTTTTTTAAAACTTGGCAATTGTATCTGGGAAATAACAGAAGTCAAAAGAGCTAGGAAGGAAAAAATATCAGTAGAAAGAACCTATTCAGTACCATCACAGGGGATATTGATAACAACCTTTGATGTTATATATCAACGTATCATTGTCAAAGTTCAAAGGACAAGGACTTATCAGTAAAAATGTCTTCTTCATTGCTTGATATTTCAGAGGAAAGTGCAATGTTGACCACAGTTCAAAAATGACTTTCGGAAAAGTGAATCACATACGCGATTCATCCATCAAACTGTCATGACCCACCTGGACCTCCTAGACCGATAATCACCCCTTTTAACCACAAATTGAAGTGGAAAGGGGAAAGCATACCTTTTGTCCGACCCTCGACACTTTTCGTGGCATCTTTCTAAAATGTGTCTGCCGCTTGTAGTAAGAAACTAAGAGAGAGGGGAAACGCCAGGAGGGTTAAAAAAAGCTACCGCAGTCAGCAATTGCAAAACTATAGTATGTATTGAAATAAATGCAATGTTATTTATATAATATACTTTCAAATAAGAATCTGAGGAAACTAGAGACTTGAAACGAACAAAATTTCTTGTTTAAGAAAATGTACAAAAATTTTTTAATTCTAAATATAGCTCTGTATTTTGTTTATTTTTTTCTAAAAAAACTCTTGTAAGGTTTTGAAGCAATTACTAAATTAAAAAAGTTATTAAAATGATTATAAAGAGAAAAATTTAATTTTGATTTTAATATGAGTTGACGCAAAAGTATATATATTTTTAATATAATATTTAAATTTGCTTTTAAGTCAACGAAAACTTTATCTTTTATTTATGAAAATTTATCTTTTGCGCTATATGTGCTTTAAAAGAGATGCCTCTATAATTTAGTAAAGCTTACATATTTATTTATTTTTTCCTGTTAAAGATCACTGTTGAAGAAATTCTTAAATTTCATTGGAATATTTTTACTAAAATGTTTCCAATTTATTTTTTGGGAATTTAATTTTGTTTTTCTTAGTTTTCTTTCAGAAAAATCTGAAGCTTTTAAATTGGTTAAGGATTTAATCGATATTGTGAGTTAAGAAAAATAATTTAAAGAAACGTCTTTATGAAATAAAATTATAAAGTATTTTAAAACGAACTTATTAAAGTCAACTAAGTTTTGATTTAATAACTGTAAAGGCTGCTTATATGCCTTAATATGAACTATAGTTATTAAAATTAAAATTCTACATTGAAATAAAAATATTGTAAATAAATAAAAACTAAATTGTTTTAAAAAATAAAATTAGTAACATAAATCTTGACGCAGTGATACTGCTAAGACCAAGATATAAACAATAAAAATTAAGTGAAGTATTTTGTACGCACAACGAGAACACCTTTTTCGTTCTTTACCTAAAGGTGTTTTTTTAAATAAGTTTTGAACTTAAAGTTATTGCTATTAAAATTTTTTTAAGACCGTGTATACAGTACATTTTTTTTAAAACCGTGTATACAGTAATAGTTTTAATGAGCGTTTATTCTCAAAGTAAATTTTCCTTCTTAAATACTCGCAATTAAATGGAATTGCAGAATACTTTATCTTTTTTCTGGATTCCCTTGAGATTTAGTAGTGGAATTCTGGAAAAAATATTACAAGGATTTTTTCGCTTAAATGTCATAATCATAATTAATCCAAAAATCTTTCCTACCTTTATTACAAAAAATTAATTTTAGTTACGAAAGGAAACTAAACTAGAAATGCTTCGCAGTCTCAATAACAAAAATTTACTTATGACTGAGAATAAGTCTTGAGTATACATTTAAATATTTTGTTTTTTATTTTATAAGTAATTATTGTAATTTTTATATATTGTAATGAGAGTTATAAATATAATTTTATGCAATTATAATTTTGCTATAATTATAGAAAAAGTTGATTTAATAGTAAATCTTCAAAATTAAGTTTTGTAAATTAATTAAAATATAAAGAAAACAGCAATATCATGATCATTTAAACAGATCATTAAAAAATATAATAGTTTCGAAAATAATACGTGCATAATATAAAAAGCTATTCTGGAAAACATAACTTATATTATAAGATTTTAGGTTACAATTTAACTAATAAACTAATAACCATTAATCTTAAACTCATTCCTGTAATATTTCATTTCCACTTTTCCACCTAAAGCTAGGTCGTAATCTTTTCTCCTATATGAAACCTTTCTGCCAACTTTGCGTTCTTTGTTGTTAGTCATAGTTGTGCCTAAACTTAACTAAATTATTATCGTCAATCAATGAAAAATTGTTTAGAATACATTTCCTTCAAATTTCTTGTTTCAATGTCAAATTTTTTTCGAATCGAATATGGAAAAACCGCTATACCTTAATTTTTGGTAATTAATAAAGGTATAGCGGTTCCCTAATTAATTAATAACTAATATGTTAGCTTTAGATTGATGATTTATTTTTGATTGATTTAATTGTAAGATTCTGAAAAAAGACGATTTTATGATTGTTAAGCTGTTACTTAGAAAAGTCGCTGTAACTGTATTTCAGATCATATTTATCAATGATCAAATCAAACAATGTTGCTAAAACTGAATATTTGTTTTGGATAATTTAAGGTGTTTCGTATAATATGAAAGGTTAAAGTTATTTCAGTTGAGTTTATGTTAGTTTTTATACTTATGTTAGTTTTTTTATTCTGAACACAGCTTAACAGTTAGACACAGCTGAAATTGCTTGTTTAAAAAAATAGACATAGCTTTAAGAGCGTATTTAAGAAAATAGACTTTGCTGAAATTGAATAAATTAGGAAAATGAGCTCAATTTTGAAGTGATGTTCATTTTCTTAAAAATTCGAGCTACTTTCTATTTTCTAATTATTACGTTCCATTATTAATTAATTATTTCTATTTAATTATCAAAATTAATTTAAATGCATTTATGAAATGTAGGTACGGATTTCGCAATTTCGTATGTTTACGTACAGTAACTGAACGTTTTTTCTCGCTCATTATCTGAGACAAACTCTCAGATACAAAACAAGAGTTTTCATTTTGTTTTGTATAAAAAATGCCTAAAAATTCCTCTAAGTTAAAAAAAAAAGCTGAATTAACAGTTGTAAAACAAAATTGCATTTATTTGTTTCAAAAATTGTATTTATTGAAACAAATTTGCAGTTAATGATATAACCTGTAATATACCTTAAAAAAATATGCTAATACAAGTAAAAACTTGCATCAGTAAAATCATTGTTCAACAAAATGTATATGTTTGTATTTTTGCTTATTTTTGTCTGTGTTTTTATTTACTCTGTATTTTTGCTTATTTTTTCTATAAAAAGAAGAAGAAAAAAAACTTTTGTCTGGTTTAAAAACGCTAAGAAAATTTAAAAATTCATTAAAGCAAGTATGAAGAAAATATTTCAATTCGGATTTTAAAATGAGTTCATCAAAAAATGCTTATCTTTCTATATGAAATTTAAAATTTGTTTTCAATGCATTATTTATTAAAAATTTATATTTTACGCTATACGTATTATACAAATGCTGCCTTGATAATGTAATTTTACCAAGACTTTTTTTAAATTTAATTTTCAAAAAATTAGTTTTTTCCTCTCTTATAGCATATTTTCTGAAAATTCTGAAGTTTTTAAACTGGTCAATGAAATAATTGATGATGAGAGAATAATAAAAAAAAACATTATTTTAAGAAATCATCATTACGGAAGATAACTAATAAGTATTTGAGAACATGCTTGTTAACTTAATTTTGACTTCAATAACTAAAAAAACTATTTCATCTTAATGTTAACTACTTTATAATAAATAACATTCAACAATAAAATAAAGATGAAAGTGGTATGTTATTATTTAAATAAAATTCGAAACAGTTACCTTCCTGAGAAAAAGTTATAAAACAATAGAAATTAAGAGAAATATTTTGTAAGCACAGCAACTACAACACCTTTCGTACTTGAGTAAAATAAAGTATTATTTGAAGTGTCAAACCTACAAATTATAAATCCCTTTCACAGAAACTGTAAGTACACTTTCTAAAGCTTTATGTGTTTTAAATAAGGATTAAAAAGATATCTGCTTTCTGAAATTCTAACTGCACACTAACTACACATTTGTTATGAACAAAGCATTTTGGAGTTCAATTTCAAAACTTCCTGCTTTTAAAATATGATTCCTTTCAAATCCCTTTTCATACAACGGATCACTTTGAATAAATATCTAACTCTTTGCTGTAATATATTGTTATTACTTAGTGTTATTACTTAGCGCTTTCAGAAAAATATTTTATAGAGTAGTAGCCTTTTAAAAACCAAAGCTTTCAGAATTATTGGTAAGTTCGCCAACATTTCAAGAGCCTCACCACTATATAGTTAGAGCAAAGTGTCATTACATATGAACTTTACCTGTAGCATTTATCTGTAGCGGCGTCAAAAATTAGTTTAAATGAAAAAAAAAACATTAAAGCCTAAACGTAGCTACCACTAAAATAAATTTTTACAAAAAGTGTAGGAGGTTGGCAGACCTGTTACGTATATATATATATATATATATATATATATATATATATATATATATATATATATATATATATATATATATATATATATATATATATATATATATATATATATATATATATATATATATATATGCACTTACTATTTTTAATATAACTGGAAATCTGTAAACTATATCACTATGCTTCAGCACTAAGTATTAGTGATATGTATTACGTACTCTTAGCTCAGCTACTTATGCACTTTGTGAATACACTTGGTTTCTGTTCTGACATCAAATATTTTATAATATTGTGTATATTATGGAGTCAGTGGTTACATGGGCATATGGAATACATATTATATTTGAAGTTTGAAAAAGAAATCAAAAATGAATACATATATTGTACATATATCTTTTTTATATGATTTTTTTGACTAAAGACCTGGCGTTTCTATGACCGTTTTCTGGAAAATAATAAGATCCTGAAGGGGTTTAAAACGTTAGGAGGTGATCGTGCAGGGCAACGAACATGGGGAACCAAAGCGTTGATTTTGTGTAGGACGAGCTTGCTGCCGGAACTGACTCTGAGGACGATTTTGAACCATTCTTCGCACTTTTGATTTAAAACAATAATGTTATTGATTCAAAGCCTAGATTCCTGCTAAAATTGCAAGTTCATGTTATTGGCTTATTTAAATGATTTTTACTAATTTTCGCGACTAATTACTCAAGTTTATACACGCTACAAGTTATAAATATGTTAATTTTTGCATTCTACGTGCTATTTTAATACTTTTTTAAAATGTTGCTTTACTAGTAAACATAAAACTGACGCTAAACAATAATCATGCAAAAAATTTTAAAGTTTATATTCATGCAAATATTTATTTTTTTGATGAAAAATATCTTATTGACTAGCGATTTCTGCCCTAAACGCTTTTTTTTTTCGTTATAGAACTGACTTAATGCTGACATAAAATAACATCTTTCTGTAAAGACAACTGCCGTTGATGGATGAATAATTATTGCCATACCTCTAATTAGTGAGTACTCTCGCATTATCTTCACCGAAAATGAAATAACTGCTATTTTGAATTTATGTCAAAGACGCTTTCCTTCTACTTAAATACTTTGTGCAGAGTATTCATAAAAGAATGACTTTACTTTAAACCGATCCTCTACTTCACTGTCTAACTATATGAAATAATGCTCTTTACTGCACAGTTGAATTTAAAACTTTTTGTGTTTCATTTTCGTAAGAACTGCTTACGTTGCATTTGCGCATGTTTTTTTAAAGTTTATTTAAAATCTCAGTGAATATTATCGATTAATTAAAGGACGTATAATTATACAAGGTGATTGACATTTAAAACCGCCTTTCAAAAGTCTAGAAAAATCCCACTGGTCAAAAGTGGATAATTCATTTGAATGTAAATAAAGTAATTAAAAATGAATTTGAGAATTATCGTAGATAGCCCTTTACTTGTCATAAGATGGTAAAAAATGATGGCTTTAAAAGAGTTACGAGTTCTCAGATGCTAATTTAAAGATCCTAGAGTATTTAGACGTTAATTAAACAAAGAATGCCTTAACAATAACCCAGGTATTTTAATTAGTTATTTTATAAACACAATGTCTGACATCTATTTGTTTTTTTTAAAACTATTTTTCCTTTTTTACGCATAACAAATTGTCCTGGTTCCACGTATAAAAAGCCATTGTAACCAGTGGTTCCTTAATGTAGTTTTTTTGAAATTTTACTTTATTTAGAATTCTGACGTGTATTAATTCCCTTCTTACTCAGACTATTTTCTCATTGCTTCATTTATAATCAAATAAAAAATAAAATTTTACGTATTTAATTTATTTATAAGATTTTACGTATAAAATTTTTAAATGTTACCCAATAATTGTATGTTCGTTATTCAATAGAACTCGCGAAAGGAAAACACTTAAAATATTGCATGTAAAATTTCAACAGATCAATCATAACGAAAAAGGGTACGAAAATCACCCTGGAAGTTTCAAGAAACTCTTTGACAGAAATGATTTATTTGGTGTAAGGTTTATTAATATCTTTTTTTGGTGAATAGACCTTTTGTTTTTGCAATCACAAAAGTGATAAAACAGCATTTTATCTAAATTATCATGTATTCAATGAGCACTCACTCTTAATAAAAATATATTTTTCCCGCTTTCTAAGAAAGTACTGAGGCATTTTCAATCTATCAAAAAAGAAAATTTTTTTTTCTCCGAATAAAAGTAGTTTTGTCACTGTCACAATTTGTTTTTATGAAATTGCGATTTGTTACTAGATTAGTTTTTGTTAGCAAAAGCGTATCATTAGAGCACATATTAACGCTAAAATCAATTTTTTAATTTTGTTTTTACACTTTTTGATTAGTTCTTGTATTTAATTAGTCGAAAAAAAGTCGAAATTTCAGTATGAAACACTTCATTAATTTTGCACCAATTAATGCTCAAAATTGATCGCAGATTGATGTGGAATAATTTATGTAATAAAAATTAATCAAAACTATATTAAGCTACGATTTTTTTTCAAAATTATGCAAAAACGAATTTTTAAAAAAAAGTTGAGTTGACAAAGAGCAATGTAATAATTTTTTCAGAAATTATGAACGGAAAAATTTGAAATTGTCAGTTTTATTTCGATAAAAAATATTTGAATGCAAATTTTTCAAAAACTAAAAGAGCATTTTAAATTTTCAAATTATATGTTTGTGAGTTGTTTAGTAGATTTTAGTTGAAAAACATGAAATATCGGTTTTTATTTTGTTGTCTAATTTTAATTTTATTACAAACCGTCGTTTCCTTAAAGTTAGATTTGGTACTTAATTGATTTGATAGTTTAATTCATACACAGAGCAATTTTAATTTTTAATTAAAGAAATGTATTTTTCAATTCGTTATTATCATCTTAAACTTTTTCAGCTGTATCATGCATGTTTTTTTTTATTTTTAAAAAATATTTTGTTTTTTATTTGTTTTTAGAGCCTATTTTTGAGGTATTGATCAATGTTATTGGAGTTTGATAATTTTTAGGTATATATTTAATAATTTTATTTTTTGGAAATGATCATAAAATGTTTGAATTGAATATTACACAAATTACTAAATAATTTTAATGTCTGTAATTTTCGAAGATAGAATACAAAATTTGGACGAAGTTGGAAGTATAACAAACAATAGATGGATTTTTGAATATCATTTCTCAATAATTAGTTGAAGGATGAAGTGTAATATTAAGATTTTTTAAATTTAAAATTACATATTTAATTTAAGTAAGAAGTTGGCGATTGAACGAAGTACCCTATTCAAAGTTTTTATTATGTTGTAACTTTATGCTCTATTAGCTGGGATTTAGGGTGATAATTAACTACGACCTCTACCCTAGACACGTAGCAGTTGTTGGGTTTGGGGTTCTGACAAAGGTCATCTTTGCAACGGACTTATCTGCTTTTCTGACCACGACTATCATGAACCGATGGATGTCCTATACGGGGCAGAACTGGTTTGTTGTTAGACCTTTTTAAATGCAAAAGAGCCAAAGACCAGTTTATTTACCCACCACTGTGGGAAAAAAAGGAATATTGTATAGTGTGGCTTTCAGGAGAACTCCTCCAGACAACAGTCTCGCATCGTGGCGGGTACCATGGTTATGAGGGAAAGTCACTTCAAACAGGAGTATGGAGTGAATAGTTTTGTCGTGAACTTTGCATAGATCAGCGTGAGTAAACCAATCGACACCTTCATTTCCCTATTTCACCCTCATTAGAAATGTGCTCTTGCTAGTTACCATAGCAGCAGACTGCTCCAGACTTTTCGTCTGGAGGAGTTCTCCTCAAAGCCGCACTATAAAAGCGAATGTTTAATGGTATGCTTGAATATCATGTTGGATATTTTCCATGTCAATAAAATAGACATTGTTATTAGAATGAATTTATAAATGGTTTCCTGGAGCTCTATGTGCAGTCGATGTTTAACTTCTTTAATGAACGGCAGTCGTGAAGTTCAATTTACCATATATTGCCGATGATTTTATAAAATATGAAGGTATTCGCTGGTCACCAAGAATAACTGACCTAGGTACCACCGAGAATGTTTGAGATTATTTTAACAGACAAGTTTTTATTTTCAGTTTTCCACTAAAGTTATATGCGCTTGCAGAAGAGTTATACCTGCTCATTGACCTTCCGATTCAGTGAACTGCAACTTAATTGATGGCATCGAAAGTCAATGCCATCAATGCACATAAAAACTGATGTATTGTTGTATCAGAAAAGAAACTTTTCTTTCAAAGGCACTCATTGCTATAATTCATATTGGTGCTGGAATTTATGTAAACTTTTATGCAGCAATCAATGACTAGGTAATCTTTCCTCAGAACTTTCTTATTTCTATATTTAATAATTTTCAAATTATACTAAAAAAAGCCTTTTGAGTGACTGTTGTGAACAAGAGATTACTTGTTGCATCTTTTTGATATCAATGATGAATTGGAAAAGTCCCAAAGCAAACAGAATATAATTAAAATATTATTACAAACATCTCCAATCATTATTTTGTTTTTTTAAAAATAACTGTTTAAAAATTAAACAGAATTTTATTATGATTAAATTTTATTTGATAAAGAACAAATCAGTCAAATATTTGATTTAAAAATAAAGATTTAGCATTTCATGGAAGCAATAAAAAGAGAAAAATCACTCGATCTGATCCATTACACCTACATTTCTGTCTTTAACCGTAAATAAAGTTGATGAGATAATCAAATAAATGGCATCAACTAATTCAGATTGAATAATCTCTCGCTAAGTAAATGGCCTTAACTTAAAATATGTATTCCATTCAACACTTTTCTCTCATACCATTCGAAATAAACTTTAATTGGCAGAAAATTATTTAGACAACCAAACTACAGGAGTTATCGATAGATATGTTTGTTAAATTTTTTGTTAAGGCCTAGGCATTAAATTCTTTTAATACTCCGAGAGCATAAGTCGTAAATATTTCTGACGAGTATTAGTATGTTAAATTTTTTAAATAATCTCTCTTCCTCCAGTATGTTTCGCAAATACAATTGAAGCTATATTTAATTAAATCCTTATTAGAAATCAGGATAAAAGTATAAAATTTGAGCATTATTGCGCAAGATTATAAGTTGTGAAGCGTCAAAGCTTTAAAATTCCTTTCTAAATATCTTTGAAAGTTGCTCCTTCATAAGTTATAAAATAGTTTACGTTAACTAAACTAAATATTTCGATAGTTAAAACATATTTGATTAAACATTAATTTTACTCAATATTATCTACACATTGTATACGTAACATAAATAATTTAGATACGAGTAATTCACTCTATTATTATATATTTAGAATTTGATATGCTCTTCATGCATGATATGAGTTTCGTTACGTTACAACAGAGTTAGTAAAAATGATTTATTTCACTCCTGATTTGTTCTTGATTGTTTTCTATTGAGAGTAATGCAAAATAATGTTATAAATAGAAAACATATATACAATGCTATCTTTTAATTTAACAAACAATTTGCATCTAAGAAAATTGCATTGGAGTTAAAACTTTTTGCAAATTTTAATTTAGTTACAAAAGTTAAAGAAATTTGAATTAACTTTTCAAAATTTACAGAGATAAAACAAAATATAAAATAAATATTCATACTGTCGTAATATATTTTGAAAAAAAATAATGAAGCATTTTTTACAAATACTTTTAATATTTGTAATAATGATATTCGTAATATTTGAGAATAAAGTCATTTAAAAATTAAAACTTATTTAGAAGAAATTTATTAAAAGAAATTGTTGTTGATTTAAGAAATTAACTGGATAAATTAAAAGAACCTGTAATTATTTAGTTAAAATACTTTTTTTTATTTGCGGGAAAGAGCATGTTATCATAATGCAAATAGTGACATCGTATTATGACACTGTCCATTCGTATTATGTTTTCTATATTTTAAGGTTGATTGTCACACTATATACACCACACAGCGAATTTTTTTATAAGGAGAAGAAATTTAAAACATATGTGTACAAAATATTTTGAGAAATTAAAATTATTAAAAATAGAATTTCAAATATTTTTATATTGAGTAATTAGGTTTCTTTTATATACTAATTTTTTAAAATTATAAACTTGAAACAGTAGACAACCATAAGTAACAATGATGAATTGTAGTGGAACAAAATAAATCAAAATATGTCTCCACAATGTTTTCAATGTTTACACTTATTATTTTACGAAGGCACTTGATTGATTACTTTGGCAAAACAATTGACTATTTATAATAAGGAAAAAAAGTTAGATAAGTTTTGAAAACAATAGACTAAGCTATAGTCACATACTATAAGATTAATGTATTTATTTCAAAATTAACATTTTAGTAAGACTAATTCATAACTAGCTCTTTCATATTTTATTGATCATATTATTATATAATTTAGTACAAAAGATAACTAATACAATATATAATTATAATACTCAAGCAATGCTTGACTTCAATATATTTAGAAATTCAATTCAGACGAAAATATTTTGCTATTCAAAAACTTGTATTATTTTATAAAATTTTATTGTGTTTTTATTAGAAAGTCTCTTAAGAGAATATTCTGCAATTTTTCTTGAAGAGTGGTAAAAAACTAAAAATTAAAATTTTCAGAATTTCAATAAATTTTGGAAAATTTTTAAAACGTTTAATGAGCGAAATAATTGTAGCAAAGCAATGCTTCGTAAAATCTTTAGAATCACCTAAAAAAAGAGAAGAGTAAAACGACTATTAATCGATTTTATTTATGAATTATTTAATATTATTATTATTATTTAATATTATTATTATTTATTATTATTATTATTATTATTATTATTATTATTATTATTATTATTATTTAATATTATTATTATTATTATTATTATTATTATTATTTAATATTATTATTTAATATTATACATTGAAGCAATAAAATTTGTTACCATTAGAAAATATTAAGCCGCAATCTGAAGCATCTCTGAAAAAGCTAAATTTAGGAAAAGCGGCCACTATAATCGAAATGAGAATCCTAAAAATTAATATGAAATTCGATAGTTGAGGTAAAAACTTATGGCAAATCATAATAAAAACAAGTAATATTAAAAAAAGTCAATACCTTCTTAGGTCAAAAAAAGAAACTTTTTTCCAGCGATATACACGCTTCGCAACTGACGGTATTTATTCCTAAATTTATATCCTTCTAGATATCTTAAATAAGAGAAATTTTTTTCTCCTACATGAAACTATTTAATTAAATTTAATTAATGAATTAATATTTGAAAAAATTGTGTTAACATCAAGAGTCATCGACTACAAGTTTAAAAAAATGTATTTGAATTTGAGTGGATGAATAAAAAGTATTTTATTAACGATTGAAAATTAGAACAAGATATATAAATATAGATAGAGAGAAAGTGTCAACTAACAGTGGGAATTGAATTAATAATGAGTAAAAGTCCTTTCGGTTGCAGCCAAAGGTTCGAATCCGGGGATCCTAGTTAGCAAGCCAATGCACACTGAGAAAAAAAAATATGGTCAAGACTACAAGAATATGGTAGAGTTTACCGTCCTACTGGCTCTAATGAAGAACCCAAAAGTTCGGTACATTTTACGGAATCGCTTCTGTTAATGATTTTAGTAAAATTAACTATAAAATATGGATAAGTGATAAAATTTAGTAAATGTAGTCAAATTTGCAGTTTTGTATTTTTTTAATTAATGCGTGGTAATAAGAACCATAATTTTCAAAGCAAGAATTTCCTGTAAACCGTTACCATATGAACGGAAATATTTCCAAATGAATAAGATGAATGCCGTATATTTTGGTTATATTTACCAGAATTATTTTTCTGATGTCTTTTACCAGAATTGTCCTTACAATATAGTACGGTAATTTTAGCAGAATTTTTTCTCCGTGAACTGTTTCCAATAGCATTCCGCCTCATTTTTGGATCGGCTTTTAAAATCAAATCAAATATGTTAGAAAAATTGTTTTAATGCCAAAGTGGATAAAAAAGAAACTACAATAGCCTGTATTTACATTAATCTGGACATTTCATAATCTTTACATTAATCTTACCTCTCCTGTATAATTTATTCCCTTTGTAAATAAATTAGCTAATAAAATTAGCTATCAAAGCCACTTTTATTGAAAATAACTTTCCTTTCTTTTATCCAGTGAGTGTTAAAAGAATTTTAAAAAATGGCAGAACATCAGCATAAACAGCAATAGTACTTCTTTGTATCATTAGAAATAAACATTTTGATACATTTTTAAGATTTAAATTGTTTGTCCGTTAGCAAAATATTGGATTACGAGTTATTCAATTCCAAGAACAGTTCACGTCCAAATATTTCGTGCCACAAAATATGCAGTTTATCACAAAATTGATACGGCACTTATTTGTAGCGTATATTATCGAATAGAAAAAATGCATACTTCGTGTAACTCGTAAACAAACATATATATAATTTCTTAGTTTTATTAGGGTTACGGAATAATATGTATACGTGTTTTTTCTGTATTGGTTGGGTTGTAGAAATAAAAAATATTGAAAAAAATGATTGAAAGGGCGCGGTAAAATTTTGCCAAATCTGTAATGGTGATTATGGTTGAAAGAATCAGTTTTCTCATGCCTAAATGATATGAAATTTCAAGCGATTTCTACCTTGAGCTCAATACAAGCTAATTGCTATTTTTAAAAAGAATAAATCTTTTAAAGGGCAGTGTTAGCTAACCAATTTCACGGGTTCTATTTAAATGCAGTCATGCGCAGTAAATAAAATTGATTAATTTTATTTATTTTCTTAGCTAGCTAACCTTTTTTTATCAATTATTTATTTCATATATATATATATATATATATATGTATATATATATATATATATATATATATATATATATATATATATATATATATATATATATATATATATATATATATATATATATATATATATATATATATATATATATATATATATATATATATATATATATATATATATATATATATATATATATATATATATATATATATATATATATATATATATATATACATATATATGGGGTGCAACGTGGCGCACCCTGGGCAACGTTCCAGAAACGGCAAAGTGGTCTACAACTTCGACATTTTATCTGGATGCCTTCCTGTGAATAGACACCACCTCCACCACTGTGCACTTTTTAGGGGCGACTCCGAGACTGGGCTTTATTGGAAGGCCAGAGAACTTATGAGGCAATGACTTCGGACAATTTATTGTTGTGTCATCTTTACTTCTGTTTCTGTTGATTTTCGCCTTGCCATTAGAAATAAAAAAAAATAATAATAAACAATATATATATACATATATATAAACGCATATAAGAATTATAAAAATAAAACATGAAATTTTTTTTAACGGGAGAACGTGTAAAGGTTCTCTTTAGGGACACAGTCCATTACGATGGTAAATGCGATATTTGAAAATAAAGAATAATTACCTTAAAATTAAAATGACTCTTTATAATGCGTCTATATTACTAAAAAATACAAATGCAATTCAAAATGAGTTTGAGATGAAAGAAAGCATTGAAAAAGAATTATTTTGTATATCAATTTTAAAAAGTTTGAAAATGGAAATGGAAATGGAAAAGTGGAACATTACTAAAAGAAATTTGACCTGCTAAAGTTTCATTCGAAAAAACTTTCTGTAAAAAATATTTCGGGTAGATATTTCTTTGCGGTTGTGGACATTTCCAAACACATTACAAAATGGAAAAATTGAAAAAAAGCAGGCTAATTTATGTAAAAAAAATCCCATTTAAAGTTTACTAAATAATTTTTCCATGCATGAAAGAAAGTAAATGCTAAAAAATTTGTAAGTTTGGCCGACATGGCAAAATTCATTTTTTAAGTTAAAATTAATCATATTATTTTACATAAGGAACTCTTGCATGTAATAAAGAACTTTTTATTTCTTAGTCTAAATTAAACGACAAACAATTTTGTATATATTACATTGATATTTGTGAAAAAAATATTGGATGCCCTAATCAGCAGCATTCCTTAATGATATGCAATTCGATTATCCCCACACTCGTTATCATAACGGGGATTTAGCTTACCTGCATGTCACATTACTAATTACCGTCACTGGAAAAATGAGCGGAAAAGAGAGATAATCTTTAATGACAATCAAAAGTTTTGAGAAGATGGCAGGCGCAACGCATGTGCGTTTTTGATAATTGGAGGAACCGTAAACAGAAGGATAATAGAGTATTTTCTGAATCTTAATAACTATCTGGCAAAAGAATGTTAGGCGGAATTAATGGAGATTTCATTATCTGAAAATTTAATGGGAACGCAAGGATTGTTAATGGAATGAATTTTGTATGGGTTAACACTATTACGGGGATTAAAATATAGGAAAAAAGAAAGATTTGGTAAAATCAGATTGCTTTTGTACATTTTGGTATTATTTGTTTTAAGACGAATTGTTTCATAGTAATTTTGCTTTCTTTTTCCATGCCAGTATGATTTTTCTTCGAAAGTCATGTAATTTTCAAGTTAAATATTATTAAAATTTTAATTTAAATATTACAAAGGATCACATATTTTTTTTTCAAAGTATTTTTTTTTTGCCTTAAAAATAATAATAATGGTTAAATAATGATAAGGATAAATACAAATAGCCCGGGAAAATGTAAATAACAATGTAACTAATTAACGTTCTTTCCCATATGTTCATATTTTTAGAGAACTTAAAAGGCTGTTGGTGTTAACTTTTTTTTTAAAGCTGTTTTCCATTTATTCTTAACTTAATTAAAGCATTCAAGAAACTATAATACAATAATTATATTGCATAGGTAAATACATAAACTACGTTATTAAAGTGGCCATCATTATCTATAATAAAATAATTATCTATAATATACTAATCTTTGCTACTGATACATTACAATGCATATTTGCAAATAATTTTTGGCACATTTTTGTCATTTTCAGTTTCAAAAAGAGTGAGAAAAAATATCTCTTCAAATTAAAAAGTAAGAAATGAATGCTGAAAGGTTAAAATAATGCATAGATATTACTCAATGACACATTGTATTATCTTTCCAATGAGTTATTTGGTTTATTTCTTACTTACAAAAGCAGTTACAAAACCATGCAGAACCAAGAACAAACTGAAGATGAAAGAAACCGCCTGATGTTTAAAACTAAAATACTCATGATACAATTAAACAAATAATAAATTTGGGTTAAATAATTGATATAGACAAGTAAGAATTATATTCCTGCAGATACTTTCTGGGAGAGAGAAAGCAATAATACATGCTTTTTCCTTTTTGAGAAACGAAATAAACCGTAAACAATATTTTGTATAGTACTAGTCGCCTCTGAGGACCAGCTGCTTTACTTTTTTAAATAAGTTGATCTTTAAGTATTTCGAAATTTATAACCATACAATCAAAAGTCAAAACAATAATAATGTATAAACTCATATTGCGCTCTAGTGAGAGTAAATTTAAATTTGTTTCCTTTTTTCACGTTCGCACTAACAGACCCTGGACGATTTCAGATTCTTTTTCTGTATTGACAAAAATGGATATAGTGGCCGATTTGTCTTAAAAATGTTCAGTGCAACATGTGCTAACATTTTAAACTAAAAAATGATAATATGCTCAATGTTTTTTTTAATGGATTATAAAACAAATTAGAAACTTTGTTATATTAGCAATTAAGCAAATACCAATAAACTTCTAGCAATGTAAAATTATTTTCTGATAAAATAATGTTATTCAGTATATCCTGGCTGCGTTTGAATTTAAATGAAATTTCTATTACAAAAAAATTTAGGTTCCAAACATAAACAAGTATTTTAGAAACAGTGTTTAGCTTCGAAGTGTCAACAGTTATCAAACGAAAAATACTTACAAATATTGAGAGTGCGCTAACATTAACTTCGTTTAAAGAGTAAACAAATGAATTTATTTTCAACACTGAAGTGTCAGACTCAATAATTATGCAGATTAAACATTGTTTCTGCTTTACATTTGTTTGTTTACTCGAGATCGGATGAATTATAAATATGCTAATGTACAGACTGCCGAAATAAATTCTAAGGTGCAGTTAAAGTATTCAAAAGTACTTTGGAAAAGGATTATATTTCGAAATTACTTGACTTATAATATTTTATACATATATTATATTTATGTCACAACAAAATAACAGAAATAGAAATTTTTAATTTAACTTAATAGGAAAAAGAATCAACAAATGGATACCTGTTATTTCGAGCAAAAATAATCTTATTAGTTTTGAATATTTAAAAAACAAAGAACAAATATGCATATTTAAAAATTTATAGAAAATATTTAAAATTAAGAATTATAGCATCACATTTCAGGAGAAATGAGAGCTTAAAATTTTTTTATATTTTACTAAAAATTCTCCCCAAAAATTCTTCTTCTTATTCAAATAAAAATACTATATACGTTTAAACATTTATGGAGAATAACAAAATTTAAATTTGGAATTAAAATAAATTACATAAATAATTCTATGTTTATAACACTTTTAAAAGCTTCAGTTATAAGACTTTATTAAAAATGTTAAAACACAATTTATACATTGTACAATTATAGGAGATAGTTTTTTTTACTCTCCCTTCTAAAAAAAACGCACTACTTGGTTACATTTTAAAAAACATCGCCCCCTCTCAGTCACCCGTTGCCACCCTCAGCAACAAGTGGAGGAAAAATATCACTATGGTGATTTTGGTTGGTTGGCGCGTGGCTGGAGGCCATAGCGACCAACCCGTTTGTGATATGTTATAATAACATATAAATGTTATATACGTATAATCTGAACTTTGGTTCTATAGTTAGGGAAAAATGAGAACAAGAAAACACTTTTTTTCAAGAACATTTTTCAAATTATCTACACTAATTACTTACGTCACAGTTTTAGTAAAACAAAGCATATTACAGATTCTATTATTATAAAAAATCATATCTTTACTTATAAAAATATAAGATTAAAAGTTTTTTGAAATTTTTTATTTATTATTTTCATTTCTGAGATTTGCCATAGTATACAGTATTTATTATTGTATACATAGTAGTTTATTAAATTAAATTAAGTATTTTATAATAGAAAGTAAATATTTAGTTTCTGTTAAATTTAAATTAATATAAATATTTTTTTTCTACTCTATGGCAGGCTTCAGTATTTGAAGTGAAATTAGATCAGATTTGTAGGACTTGTCAGACCATTGATTAAAATATTCAAAACCCAAACTTTACCGATATACTTTCACTTGTTTGAAAGACTTTCGTTTCAAAAGGAAGTACAGCGAGTTTAATTATTCACATTAATCAGCGCAGACGAGTTTCGAAATTGGGACCACCCCTGTTAGAATCCTATCTCCATTAAAGTGAAAGAGAATAAACCCCATGATAGACCGACGGAGAAAGTTTAGAGGATCTGCAGCTACGTCAGGATGTGCATAGAATCATTTGCTTGCCATGTTAGTAACCTTGGCGCTTTCATTAGCAAAAATATTTTGCTCTCTCGGGTGTAGTTAGGACGCAATGTTAGTAAATAAGCAAACTTTTTGTAATTTTGTTTCGAAAGAGATATTATAAGTTAAAGTTACGAGTGGCTAATCTGAAATGCATCACAATAATAAGAGTATACGAAGAATAAGATGTGCTTTAAATATATATATTTCTTTTCAGAAGACGAACTCCTTTCTCAATTTGCTAAGAATCGCTAATTCTACGTATTTGTATCAGTAAACAGTAAAAATTGAGCAATGCTTAGAATTATCATATTTTTATATTATGACAATATTGATATTTCATATTTTTCCTTTTAGAGGGCAAAGAAAGTGAAATTTAGCTGTCGCGTAAGAGGTGTTAAAGGCAAAGAGAAAATTCACGTACCAGTACTGGCAGGAAGAGTCGATTGCAATCATTATTGAGCAAAAGTGTCATTGACTGATTATTAGAATTAATTCTTCTTCTTTGTCAGCGCCACAGTCTGCTGCACGCCTTGGCTGAGTCAACAGTTGACAAATGCTAGCGCTTCTTATCCATGGCAACTCCCTTCCAATCTTTAGGGTTTTCAGATCATTTTCGATGTCGTTGAGTCATCACATCAAGTAGGGGGTCTGCCTCTGGGACGTGATCTCACTGGGTTCTTAAAGGTGACGATACTTATTCAGGGTTTTTCAATAGATGGCCCAGAATAGATGGGCCAGATGGTCATAGAATTAATTGAAAAATATATACATACCCCCTAATGTGATTTTTCCCCCTTTTGTCTTTCCTAGATGCTGTTTCTTTCGCAATTTGTGGGGCTATTTTCTCATTGGTACTGATACGAAAATTTCAGCAACGAAATGTCTGAAGAATTAACATGTTAAGTGAATTTTAGCGTTTGCAAAAAACTGTATTTTATAAATTATATCTATCAAGTTTTCTGAAGAAAAAAAAACAGCATTTATTTCTAATAAAACAATTTTAAAACGTAAGGATTTAACGGATTTCTTTAAGTTTAATGCTTACACATAGCTTTGACATGTTCTTAATCTCTAAAATCTGAAATCCTATTTACCATTAGTTCATGGCAAAAGAAGAGTGTTACAACGTCTGTTAATGAAAAGGATTTGGTCAAATCAGTTAAATAGAGAAGCAACAACATCACGGTAAGGAAACGTAACATGGTAAAATCTGGGTTAAATGTGGTTGCATTTCATTTAAGTAAAATGCTTATTAGGTTGCTGCAATGTTTATGAAAATATAGTAAATAAACTTGCACTTGACGTAAACTATAAGAGTTGTATGACAATGAATAGCAAAACTTTTACGAAGAGCAGCTTAAGGTGCTGTTAAATATATGTGTAATGAATTGAATGCGACATGAGAAATTAATTAATTTAATGCTACTTGATATTATATTATAGATTTAACCATTGCCATTTGATGTTTTTCCTCACCTTTATACGTTTCTTAACTGTATTTTTGACACTTTTGTTTTCGGTTAATTTTACTCTTTTAGCTGTTTTAAGCCCTTTTGACTTGTTTTTAAGAATTCTGGTTCTTCTCAAGATCCCTTTGACCTTTTGTTTTAAGCCGGACACTTGGACTGGTCTGTTCTGGGGTCTTTCCCTTCCACGGGGAACTTTTGATCATTGATAACCTCTCTTGTGATAGCCTTACATTGATGTCTTGCTCCGAAATTTTATATTGGCTTTAACTATAAATTTTGTTTGGATTTATTATGATTGATTTTAAATTTTATAAATCTTATTGCGGATGCTGAACTATTTGTTCTTGTACGGGAACATTTTGCGTTTATTTATCCACTTCGTTTCCTACGTTGTTTAAAATACTTGATTTGTTAATTTAAATTTACACGTCATCGATATTGTGATATTTTCCAATGTGTATCAATCTTTATTAGTTTTAATTTTACTTTACTGCAATTTTGTAGTGTTTGGTTCCCACGTGGCAACGGGTCAAACCGTTATCCAAAAACTCCTCCGGGGCTAAGTCCGTCACTATCAATCTTATATTATATATTTTTCTTATTAATATTGCTTTTATTTTAAAAAAGTTGATTACGCAAAGAGATTTGATTAAAAAATTTCATAACAAAAATAAATCAAATATTTTATAAATTATATTATTTTATTTTATGTTACATTATTTTTTTATAAGTGGCGTGGAACAGCCGACCCAGTTCTGAGTTTGCTGACAGTCAATGTTCATCTCCGGAACTTACTAAATATGGACTCAACCCAGAATATAAGGGAACTCCTGGATCAGGTATTAGGACAATTTTCATCAATACTCCTCACTGTGCTTATGCCACTATTTATATTTCATTATCTGCTTAAGATACTCGAAAAAAAAATTATCTTAAAAATATTTTCAAATTCATAAATGAAGAAATTTGACCATTTTTTCTAAAAAATAGCGATTGTATCGCCATCTGTTGCATTTGAGGATTACTAAATTTTGACAAATCAATGAAAGGAAATAATTGGTTTCCTCCAAAGATATTATACAATGATGATAAGTAGAAAAATAATCCGAATCAGCTTTTACGGACATAAACCGTTCTTTCCCATTAAATCTTCCATTTCAGAAACAGTATTAAATTTTCATAAATTTTATTTCTGAAAAAACTATATTACCGCATAATTAGATTAAGCTTATTTTTAGGTTTTGTAACCAATTTATAACTCACGAAAACTGTTTTACGATTTTTCTTCTTGGAACTGTTGATGCTTCTTTTAAGAAGAAAATTACAAAAAAGCTAATTAATTAAAATCGAAGAAGTAATTTTAAATTATTCTAAAAAATAAACATTCCATTATTTTTGAAACCACAAAATAATTCACTTTTAAAAAGATAAATTAATGTTTAAACTCTGACTAAAACAATAGATATTCATTTTAAATTACCTCATTTTTAATCTCAGCGCATCTATAAAATAAATGGAAAAGTCATTTCCCCGGACATGTAGGACATTTTTCCTCATCATTGAAGCATTACACAAAATACTTATGCTTCTCTTTTGAAACATGGTTTAAGTGGGCAATTGAAAACAAAACTTGTTTGCCATTGAATTTTTTCGTTTTAAAGTTTTTATTCGCTTATTTAAGTGATTTCAAAATATAAAATGAGAAATGAAAATAACATAAAAAGTAAAACAAAATTTTACCTTTTGATTCTGTCGACTCATCAGTTTCAAATACTCTTTTTAAACTGCAAAAAAAAAAAATACTATAACTATACTTAGATAATTGGAAAGTTTTCCCTGTTTATTTTTTAATATAAATCTCTTGAATTTCCTGAATAAACTTCCGGATTTTTACTATTAAGTTAAATACTGATATTAATAATACATGATGCATAAAAAATTCTATTTTCATGCTTTCTGAAATTAAAGATATCTTGCCGTTGAAATATTGTTTGATTGAAAGTTGTACTCCCATACTTTTACAAAGTACAGGTTTAAATCATCCAACAGTTCAAAAAAGTATAAAGCATTATAAATTAACGATCTATAATTGGGTATAATATAGCCTACGTTACAGGTTGTGTTGTTCCTACTAAATTTAACCCATGAACGGCATTTTCTGCGAGCCTAACTTCAAGCCACAAATAAACAAACGAAGTGTTCGATCGTTTAAATAGTTGCTCGCCAGATTTTATTGGATTATAAAGAAAAGTTATTGGAACTAAATACAACTAAATAAACAACAACAACTAAAACAAATAACAACAACTACTAATAACAATAACTAAATAAACAACAACTAAATTCCATTCGTTTAGCATTGCGTCATATGTTGTTCCTACTAAATCGAAGTAGTTGTGTTTTTTTCATATTATACACAATTGAACTAGCATTTCATTGCAAAATAGAATGAGTGAATTAGAGTAGAGCTTTATGCTTATGCCAACCGTAAAAAAAAATTTAATCGAATTTGCATTATACTCAATTTTACGACGATGTACGTTTAAGCGCTTTATATCATATAGATAGATTTTAATTTTATTTCTCCAATGCATAATTTTTACAAAATGAATTATAGTTCATGCAGTGTAAAAACGCTTTTTTGCCTGTAAATTAAGTATTTCAGATGTCTTTCTTTATTTGCAGTTACTAACTGACACATAAGAAAATGAAGAGAATCAATTATCTTTTTCACCAAGTATTTCAGAACTTTATGCGAAGTTTTCTTTTACTTTCGGGTCAAAAATAAAAGGATGCTGAAAACGCTAATTTCATTGCTCTAAAGAAACTGGGAAAAATATTCATCTGATAAAAAACGATACGATTTAAATTAAATCATTTAAATAAATGAAAACAAAAACTAGTAAAGTGACTAAATTCTTATTTATTTAATTAAAAGAGAAAGGAAATTTTCCATTTGTTTAGTTCTTTTTAATTGGGGTAACGGTAAAAAAGATATTACTTGAACTCAGAATACTATCAGAAGTTTCATAATGTAACCTACTAAAATTATGTATTAACAATTTTCTTATCATAATTATAATGCCCATGCATATAAACAAACTTGTTTATTACGAGAATGATTAATAAAATAATAAACTCACTGCTGTAGCAAGAAAATTTTAATAAATCGTTGGATTTCTTCATATGTTCTAAACAACTGTATCCCACAAATTCAATAAATAAATATCGCTTCACACACGACGGAATATATTCTGTGTATATTTCATTTTATAACCATAGTTGAACAGTTGACCCAATTTTGAGTTTACGACTAACAATTTTCAACTCTATAGCCTTGCAATTTTAAATCCAATCCAGAAGATAAGGGAACTTCTGGATCAAGCATTTGATGGAAGTAACCCGCATTTGAGTTACATGGAGAGGAAAACCACGAAAACCTTTTACGGTTAGTCTGTCAGCAAAGAAACTAGCCCATGATCCATCTACCACTGAGGATATTTTACGTCGTTGTAGTAGTAGTAGTTCATTTACGTCACACTAGAGCTGCTGGCGACGGTCTGGGAAACATCCCTGCGGATGATCCGAAGACAAGCCATCGCAATTTTGATCCTCTGCAGAGGGGATGGCACCCCCGCTTCGGTAGCCCAACGACCTGTACGCGAAGTCGAGCACTTTACGGTAGCACAGTTTAACGAGGATCAATACCGCACACCCTCGGTCCCTACGCAGACTGATCCAAGTAGTCACCCACCCGCACACTGACAGCAGTCAGTGATGCTTGACTTCGGTGATCTGATGGGAACCGTGTCTTAACGATCAGTCCACTGCGGGACGATATTTTACGTCAACACTGTGGTCTGAGCGATTTGCGTAGTTTGAGCGGAATTCGTATGGGCCTGCCATCGACAGGATTCGAACCTCTCGGACTTATTGTGAAGCGAGTGCTCCATCCCCTGAGCACAACGGCACATTCCGTACCTATTATTATTCCTAAAATCGGTTGCATACTCCTGATTCCAAAATTTTGTATTATTTATCGAAGAAACTTTCGTGGTTTTGGAATATTGCCCTTCTTCTAAACTCTCTGATCATGCGGTGAAACGTAGGGGTAAAGAGTTTAACTCAAGCGATACACGATTTACTTATTTAATATACAAATCCGGGCTTGAGCGTTCATTATAAAGAAGGTGTAATGCTTTGCTTAGTAAAAAAACAGATAACACAAATAAGACAAAGGCAGCACAAAGATAATTGTAGCTATGTTTGATTCCCAAACACAATTTTATGTGAGGTTATTTCCTTAATTTAGAAATAGATCTGAAAAGGAAGGAAATTTTCTCCAGATCCCTGTGCCCATGGTACTGCCAAGCGACCATTCAAGGGAATTTCGACTTCGTAAATTTTACGATCACGTGTATATCACATGTACTCTGTAAGACTCAGCAGAGTCCGGGATCGAACCCCGGCCCCCACCGGGTTGGAATCCGATTCTCTAACCACTGGGCTACGACCGCTCTCTCGACTGAACTATTCAGACATAATTTTCTAGATTACGGTGAGGCCTCATATTTTGGATATTCAAAATTCCAGAAACGTTGAAAAAAAGGCATGCAAATTTAGAGAAAATAAATTTCAATGTGTATTTCGTAACTTAAAATATCGTTGCAGTGATTAACTAGTATATTTCAGTACATTTTTTTAAATCATTAAGATTGGTTCTTAGCTCGTAAGAATCTAATCATTGGAATAAAAGTTACGCACGAAAATTACTTCTATGCTCATTATATATTAGAAAGTTAAATACTGAGCTAAATTAAAACTGATTTAGTTTGAAACAAATTCTTAAATGACTCTTAAATTATAAAACACTGAATAACGTTTAAAAACAAAAATAGCTCCGATGGATTTTAAACAAAAAAAATTTAAAATTTTATTTTTTTAATTTTCTTATTATAATTATTATCTAAATCATATCTTATTAAAAATCAAAATTTGAACTTTGCTTATTTGACGGAATGTTTTTATTCTTTTTATTATTCAATTAAAGTTTTTTTTATGACTTCTTCTTTCCATGCATCTGATTATTATACGACTAATTGATGATACAAGAGTTTTTATGACGGTATTAAAGATAAATGATTAATTTTTACTTCATTACTGCAATCAGAAATTTTTTAATAAATGATTGAAAGTAGTTATATGACAGAATACTTTTTTTCCTTCTAGTTTTTAAGCTTTATATTTTTAGGATCTTTTTCGTTAAGCTTTATGTTTGAGTTTCGTTAAAAATGATTTTTTTGTTGTTCTGAGTATGATTAATGAGTGTTAATTTTAAGAAGTGAAATGTTTCAAGACTTCAATTGTTTGAAGCTTTTAACTTTGTCTTTACTCGTCATTTGCACTAAAAAATAGCTTGAGCAATTTTTTTTTCATTAACTGAGATCAAATCTTAGTTGCTCAATTGTTAACAGGAAGTCGTTAAATAATTTATTTTCTTTTTAAGCAGTGTTATCGTAAAAGTTCACTGGACTGTAATATTGTTTATATCAGAAATTGATTTTACCGTATTGATTTATCAATTATCTAAGTTAAAACTAAAAAATAAAATAATAAATATTGTTGTAATAAGCTGCAGAAGATTTTATATGAAAACAAACAAAATGCAATATTGTGGATACAATTATGTACTAAACAAAAACATTTTGAAACTTAATTAACACCAAAAAGAAACAGAATTTTTTTTTTGCTTTTCCCTTTACCTAAATATGCAACTAAAAACTAGTTACTCTTAACTATTTTTAAGTCGATTATTCAGATAAGAGTGCAGATAAAGGACTTATGTTTACATTTTACAGTGTGAACACAACTTTCCACATAATTTTTGTTCCAGTTTCAGAATAAAAAATGTAGAAAATATAGATTTTAATTCATTAAAATTGAAGGAGCTATTAAAGGACATTCACAAACAGATACAGGCTTAATTTAAACCTAATAATTCACAGAAATTATTGGAAGTAAAAGTTTATTATTTAGGTTCGCTTTTTGAGATACAACTTAGAATATGACTTGTTGTAGAATTTTTATTTTACAAGCATTTGTTTTCCTTTTGTTAAGTGATTTATGCGAAACCAAGCATTATATAAAAAAATTAAAGTCAATTCCTACTTAGATCATCAAAGAAAGATTTTATTTTAGTTACCTTTTTATTAAATAATTAAAATTTTTTCTTCCATATAAAACTAAAATTAATTTATTAAATTTAATTCATGAATTAATATTTAAAAAAGTATAAAATAATTAAATATTTAAATGTATAGCGAATATAAAATAATTAAATATTTAAATGTGCGCAATAAACTATTTTTTTGTTCAAATAGAGCTAAAAGTTAGAAATTATCACTGATGTTATTTTTAAAATATGCGAAAATCTGAATCACTTATAGTAAAATTTAAAATAATGACTAGCGCTTAGCCTATCAGAAAATTCCATTTCGTTTTTCGTTCATCCCTATCTAATTAATGCATTAACATTTGAAAAAATTGTATTAACATCAAGTGTCATCCACTGCAAGTTTAAAAAAAATGTATTTGAAGTTGAGTGGATGAATGAAAAGCAATTTTATGAATGATTGAAATTTTGAACAAGATATGGGGAGAGTGTGAACTAATAGTAAGAATAGAAAAATGTGAATGAAAAGGACAAATTAATTATTAAATAAATATAGCGCTGAAAAATTAAAGCTGGATTAAGGTTGGAATTTTAGTCAAAAATGAAGTGGTTTTAATCTACGCTTTAGGGAACCTCTAAATATTAAGGATGAATCAGTATTTGTTAGAATTTAGATGAATCATTATTGAGGCTATTTAGATCGAAATAAAAGGAATTCAATTTCAATCGAACATGGGTCCCCGGAAAACTGCGACCCCTTCTCCCCGAAATGACACAGTGAAGTTATGTTTCTGTATGTATTATTCTGAGGCAGCTTTAGTGTAGGTACAATTTGACTAGTGTCTGCGAACAATCAAGCAGTATGAATCCAAACTAGCAGAATTACTAATGATCTAGCTAAAAATGTCATTTAGTGCATGTGCGAAACATAAACAGAATGTTCTGAAAGTCATGCTGCATTTAAAGTTCATCTAAAAGAAGTTTTAACTTCCGAAAGCAAAAAATTTTTTTTCCCTTTGTTTAAAAGAAATGGTGAAAAAAAACGTTAATAGTTGAAAAATCAGAACTGAACAATACTTCAAAATCAAACATAAAAAAAAGACTTATGCAAGCACGATTAATGCAACATGTATATAAATATATATATATATATATATATATATATATATATATATATATATATATATATATATATATATATATATATATATATATATATATATATATATATATATATATATATATATATATATATATATATATATATATATATATATATGTATGTATATATATATATATATATATATATATATATATATATATATATATATATATATGTATATATATATATATATATATATATATATATATATATATATATGTATATATATATATATATATATATATATATATATATATATATGAAAAAAGAAAACGAGAAAATTATTTGAAAAAAAAATGAAAATCTGGGGAGGGGGTGAAAGAGATATAATCTTTTCTTCCGATGACACGATTATTACGAAATTTTTTTTTCCATTTTCCTGATTTTTATAAATTTTTTCTTTCAAATGTATTTTTTTTCTCTTTTTTCATTATTCTGTAATTTTTTTCATGTCTTCTCTACATTTTAAACTTATTTTATGAGTTCTATATACTTGCAGCTTATAGGCAGTAAATAAAACTTATTGAATTTCTTAATTTTCTTCGTTTTTCTCTTTTTTCTTTTTGTCCTCTTTGTATTTATTTATTGTGCTATATGTATGTATACATGAATATGGAAAAAGAAAAAAGACGATAAAGTTCAGTATGAGAAAAATAGGATTAAAAACAATACATCTTTAAAATGTATAAAAAAAATCCATCAATATATATGTATGTGTGAGTTTGGATTTTTTTTATACTTCTTAAGAATGTAGTGTTTTTAGTACTATTTTTCCCATACTAAACTTTATCGTCTATTTTATACTAGCCATTTTTATTTTTCCTTTTTTTACGACTTCTCCTACTGCTTAAGGCTTTATACATGCAAGAAATCATTTTGAGGCTATAAGAGTTCAAGTCAGAAATTCGATTTCAACCAATATTGCTTTTGGCACAGATTTTTAGGAATGGGAAGTTACTGATGTATGTCATCATTTTTAAAATTCTCTCAAAAATCCATTATATTTTATTCTTCTTATATGAGTCATTGTGAATTGTTTAGTTATAATAAATATGGGTACAATTGCCTTTAGTTTCATACTGTGGTTGAATTTCGATACATAATGCGGATGTTATGAATGAAAAAAATGTTGACCTAACAGAAATGTTTGAGACAGTGATTTGAAAAGGGAGAAACAATAACATTTTTTATTGTGAAAATATAACTTTCCAGAAAAGTATTTTTTTATCCTGAATAAAACACGTTTAATGAATTTTGCTTTAATAAGAGTTTAATATACATTACCCAAGAATAATGGAAGAGACATTTCAAGTGTTTGACAATTATTTTAAATTTCTCAAATATTTATAACTTTAGATGTATTTAGGACATACAATTTCTCACATTTATCAAAAAGTTTAAAACTTTCAGAGGTTTGAGGGACAGACAACAAATAACAATCGGAAAATAAATGTTTCTGAGCACCTTATAGCAGAATATATAGCAATTTGTATTGATTACTTTTAATGTTAATTGCAATAATAACATTAAATTAAGTAAACTTAGCATATTTATAGTGTATTAAAACAAATCTATTACTTATTAAACTTAGCATATTTAAACGTATTTATAGAGATATGGGCATTTTTATAATATACCAATTTTTTATTTTATGTTGTTTTCCCTTTAACTTTAAATGTATTCAATAAAACCAAATAAAATGTATGGAACAATCTTTAATTAATAGTTATATTATTTTAGAGTTTGAAAGAAATAAATTTTAAATTTTAAAATTGCACTAGATATGTGCTTTTCTTTGTTTTGCATACTGCAAATGAGCAGAAAAAATTAAAATAATTTTTTTCATAATTTTGTTGTTAACCGTATTTAGTAACTAATGAAAAAACACGATTTGAATACCTTAGAAATTTTAAAAAAATCTCGCAATTTTCTAAGCAGTATTTCTACAAATTTTGTTCTGTATTATTAAACAATATTTATTAAAAATGACATTAACATTGTGAATGATCATCTGTCATTAAGATATATTTTCTTTCTCACGTTTTATTTAAAAATACTATGACATTTAGGAGAACAGACAATTACTCTGAGATATAATCATTTCTTAATACATTTTATTTTACGAAATAAAATGCTATTATGATTAAAAATATGATAAAATGTAAGGTATTTTTTTAGTAAGGTTGCAGAAATATTTTATACAAAGAAACAATTTTTGAAAATTTCATATATATATATATATATATATATATATATATATATATATATATATATATATATATATATATATATATATATATATATATATATATATATATATATATATATATATATATATATATATATATTAGTCAGTAATAAACTGTAATTTTTAGATCTGTTTTGCATATTAAATATTATTATAACATTACTTCAGGTAACTATATTATTCATTGGTATATTTCATAATTTCGAAATTTGTTACTTATAATTATTTCAAATATTCAGATAATTTTAAGATCAATACTCTTGAGTTTGCCCTTTAAGCAGTAACGAAAACAACGAAAGAAAACAGGTCTTTTTGATTACCTTACGCCAGAAAATATAGCAATAATCTTTAAATGGGCCTCAATTAATTTAGTTGCTTTTTTGCAATATTTGGATTAAATTTCGAAAACTTAGATTATATCTATGGAGATATATTTTTTGTTTAAAAATATTTTTTGCTATTTTTCTGACAAATTCAACGAAATTAAATAAAATTTTTGCAGCTATTTTTAATTAATACTGAAATTATCATTTAAAATTTTGAAAAAAAGTTGCGCTAGGTGTGAGTATTTTGAGGAAATCTTTCAGGTGCGCAAGTGCAGAAAATAATAAATAAAATTTCTTTATTTTGCAGTTTATCGTACTTTGTGAAAAAAAATTAGACTAGAATATCAAGAAAATTAAAACAAAAGTTTAAAGCAATTATCAAAAAAAATTTTACTACTTTTTTTTAAGGAAAACTCTGATAGATAAAGAGTTTTCCATAAATTTTAAGTTGTGCCATTTAAAAAGATTTATTAAAAATTACATCGGCATTTTACCGGGATTTATTAAAAATTACATTGTTTTTTCGACATTTCATTTTCGTCATGACTTTGCATTTTGGTTTACAGATGATTATTGTAAGGTGTTACTAAATTTTATGCTCATATGTAAACAGACTTATGTGCTCACACGTAACATGTGTACACATGTTATGCTCACAATAAATGCTTACATGTGTTACTAAAATTTATCTTATTATTCAGAACGAAATTTAATGGAAATCCTTTAACACTTCTTTCTTTTAAATAAGTACAAAACTACATAGAAAATAAATTGAAACTTTTTAAATTTGCAATATATTACATCGGACATTAATTTACAAGTACGTTCTTATTTCTTGTGCTATTTTTAACGGATTGTTTCAAAATTTAAAATGATAATTTTGCTATTAATTAAAATTAGCTGAAAAAATTTGTTTAGTTCTTTGAAGTTGTAGCAGAAAAAGTAAGATAAATTTTCTTTTTTTATAAAAATGCTCAAATCTTTATTAATATGTAATCTAGGCGTACGAAATTTTATTATTGAAAATAACAACCAAAGTAATACTAGATAGAAGCTTATTGTTATATTTCGAGTCATAATGTGTTCAAAAGTTCAATCTTTCGTTCGTAATTTATTACTGGTCTATCAAGCCTCTGAAAACTAAGACGCTTTAAACGTATGAGATATTGCATGACCTAAACACCTCTACAATTTCAAAATACTTCTCTAAGAACTTCTTGAGAGATTTCAAAATATATCAAAAACTAATTGCGTATCCTCCATTATTGCAGATCAATGTACTTTTTGAATAACTTCGATAAATCAAGCTGTTTCTGAAATTTATTTATTTAAATTAAGCTAATTCTATTATAAATTAATGCGTTTATTTAATTTAGAATTTTTTTAAAATTCTCGTGAACTTTTTTAAAAAATAATTAAAAAAATAATGATTCGGTTTATCAGACCCATAACATGATGAAATTAAGAACAGATTTATTCCAAGAAAGTATTTTTTAAAATACTTATTTTGGGACTTATTCTCAGGTACTATTCTTGAAGCTTCATATCCACTATTGGGATGTCTATTATCTAAGAGATTCATCAGAGTCAAAAAGCGAATTGAAATTCCTATTAAATCAAATGTACAACAATATCGTTTCAACAATATCGTTCCAGTTTAGCTCTCTGTTCTTTTTACGTTACATCTGCATGTCAGTTCATTATATAATAAAAAATAATAAAGGTTGTCCATTAAAATATATTGTTTGGATACTCTAAAG
This sequence comes from Parasteatoda tepidariorum, assembly GCF_982258835.1. Lineage (NCBI taxonomy): Eukaryota > Metazoa > Arthropoda > Arachnida > Araneae > Theridiidae > Parasteatoda > Parasteatoda tepidariorum. The sequence goes on from NC_141757.1 coordinate 103,180,663, forward strand.
TAAAAACTTCAAAAGTGCATTTCACTTTATCTTTTCAATCTATGTCAGATTCCACTCCGAAGTCACTCAGTTTTCCGGGTAAACAAAAATGACTCTCGTTAAATAAAATATACGTCAGTTTATTTTTGAAATATTTTGAATGCAATACCCAGCTTGGATTTTGAAACTGTAATCGCTCATTTGGTGTTAAATTTAGCTAGAATGGCATTGCAATATTTCCTGCAAATCAAGATTTATAAGTTTCATTGCTTTTATTTTAAAATTAAAGTAAACTATTGCATAGAAGGTCGATTGAAATACATTTTAAATATGCATTAGTGAAACGGGTTTGGTGGGTCTGTGAGAAACGTGATTAACAATAATATCGTTTAAATGTGCATGACATTTTATATCTTTAATATAAATAATTTTATTAACTCAGATAATTGGGACTATGATACAACTTGAATGGAAAAATATTGAATTCTAATACCTAATAAATAAATATTAAGATCACCGTACCTTGAAATGCTGATCGTAAGAGCTGTATTAAGTTCTCTGTTGTGTTCGCTCCTGTGTTGCAATTAACGGCCGGCGTTGTGTGTGATCGAGAGCACGAGGAGCACGAGGAGTTGACTAATATCGCAGTCACAAGTACCAAGTCAACTGTTCAATGTGGACTATCCATCGAAGTAGGCGTGTTCAAATCGAAATGGGCGTTTCTGTCAAGGCAGTCGTGTTCACATCACGTCCGGGTCATCAATGTGGGGATAGTAGTTATCGACAATGTCAACCTTCATCTATGAAAAGGTATCCCAATGTAGAATCGAGATAACATGTCTTATATACTATTGAATCTGAATTGTATTTTTGTAGTGGTAGATATACTAAAATTTACGTTTTTTTCCGCATTAAAGTTATTATTTCATTGTGCAAAGACATTGTCGAGTTACTTGATATGTACTGCGTTTTAAAAAACTTGAAATATTATAATTTTAATAAAAAATATAAGTTGTAAATACAAAACATATTTGCTAAAGTATTGACTTTATACAAAAAAAGAAAAAATTAAAAAATAAAACTGTGAAAAATTATTATACATGTTCATCACTGCGTAAAAGTACTTTCGAGTTGATTTCACTTTGCTTTGAATGAAATTTGAAATTATAAATTATGAAAAAAAATTTCGAATTTTATATGGTAAAAATTACTATAAGAATTTTTTTTCGCGCAGTTAAAAAAACAACAGAACAGTTAACACAAATATACATGTTAATTAGTTGACCTTAAAAGTAAAACTCTATCCCTTCCCAAATACCCAGTTGAAAAGATTTAGAGCTTTGCCAATATCTGAAAATAGAATCCTCGAGAAATGTGCAGTCGCGGGATGTGCGATGGAAATCATTTTAAAAAACGTTTTCCACCGATACCTCTGAATAAACAGGCGTGCCTGAATCGCCACCAAAAAGAAATTCTGAAAACAAATTTCGCAGTTCCCATCACGTTCAGTCGGTATGTCAAGCGTACATTAGAATTTATTTTCCACGAACTATTTATTTGAAAAGAATGCCCCAGATTGTCTTGCTTTTCAGAATATCTTCTTCACATATTGAAAGCAGCTTCTAAGAATGCAGTACAGTAAACTTCATCATATCAACTGCCAGAATTTTTTTTACATATTTTTATCCACAAATATTTGATTTATATCTTATTATTTCGAGACATACTTTAATCTTACTTATGTTGTTTTTAAATAAATATTTTATGTGTTAAAAAAATTAATTATTTATAAAAAGGGACTGTTAAAAAATTAATAGTTATAATATTTAATGGTCGAAATATTAACAAAAATGAATATAGGATTGCTAGTTACAGAGGAAAATATATCCACTATTTAGGAAGTCGAACTACAGTGTCTGGCCAAATTATTGGACTCACTATAATATTCTATGTAAAATCTTAATTATCAAGTGATATTATACAGCGTTATTGTGCTTGCGCCGCTGAAACCGGTTTACAATTGCTTACGTTCGTGTATCGATTGGTTAACATTGTAATCCAATAAGTTGAAAATAAATGTAACTAGGAAGTATATAAGAAATCTCCTGAATAAAAACCCATTACATGTATGCTTAAATTCAAAAGTATTGAATATAAACTCGTGCAAAACACGTAATTGTTAAAACACTACAGTGCTTCTAATGATTTGGTCTAATTATTACAATATAATAATATAATACCTGATACAATAAATATTCTATATTTATATAATATATCTCCTAATTTATCCAATCGTCGAATTTACGTTGCTTATCGTCTAATTTAACCCACTGATGCACGAACGTAAACAAGTGGAAACCGGTTTCAGTCACGTAAAAACAAAAAAGCTGTATAATATCACCTGAAAATTAAGATTTTACATAGACCCTTATATTGCGTCTAATAATTTGGCCTTGTTTATAAATTTCACACAGATTCACTTCTTTGTCTAACACACTATGAAAAAACAGCTCAACTAGATGATGTTTACTCAAGTTTTATACAGGTGATAACGAATTTTCTTGTTAATCATATCATTCCTCAACACATTCCACATGGAAATGTATTTTGTCCTGATTTGCCTCTTCCGGATATCTCTGTTTTACTTATATATTTTTTGCGATTAAAATTCCTTCTTTGGCAACCTTTATTACTTATAATATATTTTATTATCATCATTAACTAATTGTTGTTATTAGGATAGTGTCATGTTCGAGCACTCAAAGTAAGTTTTTTCAGTGGAGGTTAAATTGACAATTATATTTTTAAAATTATTTTAAATACAGTCTACGTTAATTATTTTAAATATAGTCTACATTAAAAACTTTCTTAAGTCTTACTTATAGTAAATTTTAATAGAATTTAATTAATATCGTATCGAATGGAAAGCCTTTTTAACCTGCACTCTCCTTGAGTTAAAAGTCACAAATTTATAAGAAAGTATTAAACTTAAACTAATGGAATAGTGATGTTATTGATTTGACATTTTAAGAGCTCATCGATAATTGCGAATTTGCTATTAGATAGGAACTGAACCTAATCTGAAATCCAAATTCTAACTATCAAAATGATATGATTCCATTAGAAGTTTCATTTATCAGAATCAATGTGATATTGATGAATTTTGAACCATTTATTAAAGAAAAATCATTGAAGTTGCTGTCATTCTCTAAGATATGATTATGAAATTTTTTTAAATTTTTTTATTGCTTATAAATTAAAATAAAATTAGCTATTGCAAACACAGTAATTATAATTTATTTATAACTGCAAATTTTGATCGTTCAATTAGTTTTAATAATAATATTATTTTAAGCAGATTCAAGCTGTCCTAAACTAAATAATCGGTTTGGTTAAAGCTTAGAACATGAGACGCTTGGGGTTTAAATAAAATAATTGAGCAAATGCGACAAAGGAAAACTTTTTTGCACACTAAAACAACGGATAAACGATGGAATGGACATAAAACGCAATCAGTCAACAATTTTTTTTAAACTTAAACCTAAATCTTTTCTATTATAAGTCTTGCAAAGTAGGAACACATCGAAAAAAAATTTATGGCTTGTCACATAAAAAAACAGAAAACTCTTGAATCAAGTTTAAGTCAGTTAAGTCTTTTTTGTAATTTAGTGCACTGCGTATCTACACGCAGTTTGGGAAATAGGTTTTTTTCGTAAATATAGGACTGAATCTTAGTTGTAAAATAAATGACATAATACCATATACATGTATCGGTTTCCGAGGTTTCATAACACCGTTAATAATTCATGTCGAGATGATAAACTCAAAAGTAATACGCCCTTGAGAGTTTATGTCAGGTAAAAGTATATTTAATAGGGCTCTGGTTTTCTAAACGAAGTCCATGAGCATCATTTCTGCATCACCAAGTCTTGTAAACCTCTGATAATATGAAACATAATTCTGTAACTAATGTTTCATACATTTAAAGAAACTGATATTTCAGTGACACTAGACTTTCGGTGACAGGAATAAAAGCAGAAGAGAATCAATAATAAGCTGGGAAATAATTTTCTTCAAAATTTTGTTAGCAAGCTTTTGTTTTATGAAGATTATTTTTAATGCATCTGATTACAATTTGAGTTTGAAGCTAAATTTTTTCCATGCTACTGAATCAGTCTTATAATGTATTTTTTTTTCACTGGAGCATTTCAACTTTAGCATAAAAAAACTAAGTATTCGAGATGAAAAATTAGCCCTAAAATAATGAAGAGAATATATCCGTGATTTTTCTTCATTGACTTTAATTAAACACTCATATTACGAGAATTTGGATCTAAGATAGAGTACAAAGAGTCATAGATATAAATGAATTTGTTACTGAATTTTACGTGAAAAAGCTTTCCCTTGAGTGAAAGTCACGAAAATTTTTCACGAATGACACGGTTTCACCATTTGTGCATAAGATATTCTTTATTAGTATTATTTCAGACAAATCAAGTTTACGAATGTGCCAGAACTCATCGATGTAAAGAACTAGATATATAAAAAAATGAAATAGGTCTTTTAACTTAGAGTAGAATTAAAATTTAGATATTTTAAAAATATGACAGGCCACTTGATTCATAACTTATTTATAAATAAGGAAAATTAAACAATATATTTCAGAGTACTTATTGAAATTTACATATTATTTGTCCTATGTTGCGTATTTATTTCCAGAAGTTTTTACTGCTTTTCTTATTGGTTTCAGATTTTACAGTTCATTTGGTTTCGATTGAACTGATTCCGTTACCCTTTGAAAAAAGATCTTAAACAAAAAGGGAACTAAAAATTTTATTTAATTTTTCAACATATGTGTTGTGTTAATAAATATCAAAATATTCTATAGCAAAATATATCGATGTATTTTTATCTAAAATTGCTCAGGAATTATTACTTTACGGCAGCACTTCTCAACCTTTCAGTATTCGCGGCCCAATTTTCAAATATAATTTTCATCGCGCCCCCCACTTGCAGTAAAATGTATGCAACAATAATGTATATTGAGTATTTTGAATTCTGTCTTTAAATTATCTTTAACTAACTACCAAAACAAAAGTAAAGTAAAAATCAGCAGCAATTGAAATTGCAGAAACTATGTTTGGAGTTAATTTTTCAAAACAATTACAGTCCATACCTCTTTCAAATGATACTGTTGCTATGAGAATTGGTGATACAGCTGAAAATGTAGTGTCAGATTTTCTCGATGTTGCGTGACAAAATGTTTTCAATAAACTTTGAGGCAAGAGATATTAATAAAGATGCTCATTTCATTACCTATGTTTGATTTTGTGATAATATGTCAGTAGTAGAGCTACTTTTCTGCAAATCAATAGAACTCAAAACAACAGCGATAGCATTATTTGCTATTTTAAATGATGTTATGAATCATGCAAACACAGAATGCAAAAATTGCATCGGAATATGCACTGGAATATGCATCAGAATATGCTTGTTCAATATCCGGAAGGTTCGAAAGTATACAAGCACTAGTAAAACAAAAATCCCCTCAATGCGTCTGGGCACATTGGATGATCCACAGAGAAGCTTTGGGTTCGAAAGAAATGCGTCGTGGTTTAAATATTGTATTAACTGCGGTTGTAACCATTTCAAATTATATAAAAATGAGAATCCTGATATCGAGAATCTTTTCTGCTCTTTGTAATGACATGGGTTCAGTACATTTAGAGTTACTATTTAAATGTGAGGCAAGATGTTTATCACGTGAGAAATTTTTGCAACATGCTCATGAAATAAGAGAAGAAATCGTCATTTTCTTAAAAGATAACAGACCGGAAACCGGGAATTTACACTATTGCTTATTTGTGATGAAATTGAGATACTTGGTCGTCATATTCGAGAAATTAAATAACTTGAATCTTAAACTCCAAGGAGCAAATACACATATGTTGTATACGAGTGATGAAGTTAATGCTTTTTGTAGACAATTAGAATTGTGGGGCAGAAATTTAAAGCAAAAAAATCTAACAATGTTTGCAAATGTGGATAATTGTACTAAAACTTATAAGGCTGAAGAAGAATATATAAAAGTTACGTTTGTAACCATTGAAAATCATTTAGCCATGCTGGCGAAGAATTTTAAAAAGTATTTTCCTGCTCATGACAAACTGCTAGCAAGTTACGAGTGGGTTAGGAATCCATTTCATAAGACTCCCGAAGGACTCTCAATTGATGAGGAAGAAAAATTCATAGACTTCACGACAAGTGGCGAAACTGAAATGTAATTTTGTAATAAATCACTATTTGAATTTTGGTAGGAGGAGGATTTTTCTGCACTAAACAAAGGGCATTTCGCATTCTATTACCGCTTTCAATATCCTAAATTTGTGAAACTGGATTTTCTGCTGGGGCTTCTTTGAAGACAAAATATAGATCACGGCTAAATATAGAAACAGGACTGAGAGTGGCTATTTCTAATATTAAGCCTCACCTCAAAAAACTTTGCTCTGCAGGACAGACCCAAGGAAGTCACTAAAAATTATAATTTTTAAAAAAAAATTTAGTATGTTCGATTAAGGTGGATAAGCCAAAGGTGGTCAGTGCTCCTAACGTAGCCCCCCCCAAAGTAAAATGAAATTTATTTTGAATCATAAGATGTCCCGTCTGCATTGTAAATCTTGTATCTGAGGTGCACGTGGCTGAATTGGAAGATATTTCCTTGGATGGCCTCCATTGTATGAAGTGATTTAATTATTTGCAGTTGTCGCTCTAATTTCCAGGTGAGAAGATAATGTGTTTAAATTCTTAGAATCTTGAGTTATAATATGTTTTCCGAAAGTTTATTTCTTTTTCTTTAACCACATTACTTTAATTCGAATTAATCTATCAGATTAATAGTTTTATGTCGAGAGACCTTATGTATGTTCCCAAGTGGCGCGACACTCGGGCCACCTTCGGAAGCAAACGTGAAATCTATAAAAGAGTTAATTATAAATCATAACGTAGCATATTATTTCTCAAAAAGGATTGCTTGAATTAAATGCCAATTGATTTATTTCATTTTAAGAAAATGTGGAACTTTGGTATTTTTTAAATTTTTATAATATTTTAACGTTCTCTGCACTTTAGTAGACTTCGCGATATTTTGTTTCAAGTTTTTTGTTTTGTTTACATTTTAAAGTCATTTTTCAGGTATTTTTTTATTTTTGTGGTAGTTATGAGTGTTTTTGTGGTCGATTCTGGTATTTTCTTGCAAATTTGGGTATTTTTAGATTACATACTAGAGTTAACTCTTACTTGTTGGCTAATCCTTCTGAAAAAATTAACTCAATAATTCTTGATTAATTCTAATGAGTTAACTCAAAAGAATCGCTAATGACTTCACACAAGAACTATCAAAGTAAAATCAATAAACAAATTATACACTCTGAAAGCAAATATCTTTTTTAAAGTCGGGAAACTTGTTCCTACCAGCAAGACACTTAAAGTGCCTTTTTAAAAGAAGTTTGCCAGTCCAAGTGTTTTTTCTAAAGATAATTTGAGTAAGTGAAAAAGTGATTTCAAGACATGGCTCACCTTTGGAACCTCTGCGAAACTTTAGGTGCAGAAGCTAAAATTTTAAAATTGTACTATAAAATAAACGAAATTTTATTTTACAATTAAAAGTATACTTGATATATATTAGAGATTGGTGTAAGATGTTACAGAAAAAATTCAGATACACAGACTTAATACACACAGACTTGATACACAGACTTCAGATACACAGACCTAGGGGGGAGCGCCCCACAGGTTGAGAGTCGTTGCTTTACTTGAAAAAAAGGATGCAAATTAAACAGTTTCAGCGTTTCAGTTACCATTTAAAATCCTAAAAAGTTTAATTGAATCTTTTTTAAAGTTTTGCTATTTATTTTGAAATATATTATTTGGTGTGATAAATTAAATGGTCAAAAAGTCTGTCTTAATGTTTTCTATATCGAAATTACTTTTTTAAATTTTAATATGGTTTCTTTAATTTATAACTTTACAAAAACGTTCTCTTCTTTATATTTCTTTATAAATTAAATCGGGGAATAGATAATAGATAAAAACTGAGTAAATAGTTTTTAGTTATTTTTAAAGCGAGAAACGCGAAAAAATATTTTTGTAAAATTATAATTTGATGAATTTTTACTCAATTTGTGAGAGTTTACGTTCTAACAGTTTTATATTAATCAAAACTCGCATTCTAGCATATACTAATTATAGAAATATAAAATTTATTGCCATTAACTTGTAATAAAAATTACTCTATTGTATTTTCCTTTGAGATGTAGCAAAATGTTTTAATGATAAGGAGAAAAATAATTTTAAAAAAATCAAAGGACATCGAGAGAAATTTAAATATTTATTTCAGAAGTCGGATGGTTAGAATTGCTTTGCACAGGCTTCTTGCATTTTGAATGCTTATTTCTGTGATATTTGTTTCATCAGATGAACTAAATAAAAACCACACCAGATTTCATTCGTAAAAAGAAGTTCTAAACTTTTGATGCAGTAGCAACTGTTCTTTTAATAAAATGATATATTTCGTTTCAATAAATATAAAATATGGTAAAGAGAATTCAGTAATTTAAAAAAAAAATCTATTCTTTAATAGCATCTAACTTGCAAGATGTATCTTTTATTTAATTAGTATATTAAACTTGCCAAGTAATGTATTTACTGTTCAATATGAGGCTATTTTAAAAAGAAGAAAATGTTAAACAAATATTTAAATCACAGCATAATCTGCTTAATGAATGTAAGTGCCATTTATTAAATAAATATAGCTTATGTGATCCGCAGAAATTACAACTGGAATAAGCTTGCTTGTTAAGCTATTAAGACAATTTAAGCGGATACTAAGCTGTCCATCAGTCAGAGTTTTCAGTAGTTGTTGTTGTTTTGATATTTATTATGAAGATACGCTCGTTTGAAATTACTTAAACTAAAGCTCACGGAATATATGATCATAGTGATCATAAATATATGAATAAATGATATATAAATATATGAATATATGATCATAAATATATGAAGGATTTGAACAATATAAAGCGATGAACAACATTTTTCAAATTGCACAGAATATTTTGGAAGAAAAGCATAGCACGGTCTTATAGGTAATAAAATGTTTTAATGTATAGTATTTCGATGTATGTATTATATGGTACCTATTCGAAAACAATACTAAGTTTTCATTTGAGATATGAATTCAACATTCTAAGGAAATAATGACAATATAGCCTCAAGAAATTAATATGTATTGAAATTATGTATGCATTGATTTTAAAAAAGGATTACTTAAAAGGATATGCATTTTCAAGCCTTTGTCAAACATGAAATTTCTCTTAGAATTAACAGGAATTGAAAACTGCACATTTTGAGCTAATTAACTTTTACTGAATAAATGAAACAGAACAAAATAAATTCAAGATAATTCAAAGTTTTATTTTATAAAATGCTTGTGCTTTAATCAGTTTAAATCCCATACCTTGTTGAAATAAGAAGTTGAAAATAAAGTTTCGTTGAAGCTCAAATTATTACTATTCCTTCATAACGAAAAATTTCTAAAAATATACATCTGAAAAGTAAACACACTTTGTGTTTAGTATAGCTAAATGTACATGTTATATATAATGAATAATATAATGAGTAATTATAAAAAATTATTAACATAAAAAATAAATTAAAGTACTGAAATAATAATTAAAGGCCTAAAGTTATAATTAAATTAATAATTAATTGTATGCTCATATTCTTTCGTAACATACGTGAACAATGCAGCAAAAATGCGTTAACTATAAATAGGGAGCATGAATATTTAAAATAATTAAACAGGAGGAAAAATGGAAAATTTAAATTCACGACAACTGCAAGTTAGAAATTGCAACATGGAACTTATACTATAAGAAAAAGATAAACTTTATCACTAGTAGTTGAGATATTGTTATTCCAACTTTAAACATTTCGTGAGAGTGATAAAATAAAATAAGAAGAAACTTGCATATCTCTTAAAGACATCCAAATGTTTTTTTTTCTCTTTTTCTCTTTTTTTTTGAAAAATACTTTCAAAGTTCACCAGTATTATTATTTTTTAATTCAAAATGAGAAGGCGTAGTAAAGTATTATTATTAATAATAATAATTAAAAACGTCAATAACAAATCTTGAGTCTTTAAGCACTGTGATTCATAATACAGAAATCAAATTAAAAAATAAAGAACTTAGCATTTAGCAATTATTAATAAATGGCTGCACATATACGTTTTTTTTATTCTAATTTTTTTCGACGTGACCCGTTGAATCAAAAGCTTGGTCAATGTTATTAAGACTCAATATAGATAAGTAAGATGCTTAAGAAATTAAGAAGAAATTAAGATTTAATTGAGTGCCTCAGAAAAAAATTTTTGACTGAAATTCTTCATTAAAACAGGGGTCACGTTAAATTAGTACTTGCAATAACAGAGTTTGACTTATTAAAATTATGTTTGTATGAAAATTATAAGTTTCTCCCTGAAAAAAAAAACATTTATTTAATTTAACAGAATACAATGATCTGTTTATTTCAAAGATAATTGAAAATTTTTTTATGGGTATAAGCAAATTAAACTTAAGTGCTATTTAAATAAAATGTGAACGGAATAATTAAGCACACTACAGATTTTAATAAAAATAAGCAAGATTTAAAAAAGGAAAAAAAAATCTGTAATTTTCAGCTTCATTTAGTTCGTTGAAAAATACTTCTGATATTTTATTTTTTATCTCAATATTGCTAAAATGGAATCGTATTTAATGTCTGTATGTGACTCAAAAGGAGGATGAACTACCTTTTCAGGAAATAATTTTTAAAGGAATTTAGTTTTTTTGAATGTGTGCACGCTTTTCAAAATAACAACAGTAGAGTTCTTTTTTTTATACGAGGAATTTTAGAATTTTTTGGGATCTCCAAAATTATTTTCTTGAAATGAAATTTTAATGTTTTTAAATCTTTATAAGTCAGACTATGCTTTGGATTTTCAAAACTATGAGGAAACTGATGAAAAAACAGAACGGTAGAGACATTGTATGTATGTAATATATACATATATATCTATGCACATTTAAAAAAAAGATTTCTTTTATAACTTTGAAATTATTAGAAATAAGTCAAGTTTAAATTTGTTACTTATACAAAAACTTTACTTTTATGTTGACTTATCAAAAAATAACAATTTTGCCTTAAAGTAGAAAAAATATTCTTTTCAGTACAATTAATGCTAGTTTATGAATATGGCATAAATATAATATGTGTTTGATGGAATTACAATAAAAAGATTTATTCATTTGTGATCTTTATGCTTTGTATGATGGTATATTTTTTCATCAGTATTTGTATAAAGCACAAAAATGACCATTATCAAATTTAAAAAAAAACGTCTTTTTTAAGTTTTATACTGGTCTACACAAAGCTTACTGATATACATGAAGCTAAAATAAGCTACTAAGTAGTTTTCGCATATCTATACCAGATAATTTTTATTCTTTATTACTGTGTTTAAGCTCAATGCTTTTTTTTCTGTGTTTTATGATATTTTGCTTCTTTTCTTCCAAATTCTAGCCACTTCAACTTAAATAATTCTCTCATTCAAAAAGATTTTTTCAAGCAATTCCATTGTTTTTTAAAACATGTTCTTTCTTTTTACATATGTATACTATTTTAAGATTACATGCAAAAACTATTAAAATTAATATCATATAAATGTCATTAAAACCCTATATGTTTTGCATTGAAGAATATAGTAAATTATATTGATTCTCACAAAAATCCCAAATAAAATATTTCTGTCGTATATAGTTTTCATTCTATATAAAAATAAAAAAAGAAACTTATTCAGATTGCGCTGTTTTCTACACATAAATAAACTCCAGTTACATTTGCCTTCATTTAATTACTTTAATTTATACAAATTCCAAAATAAAAAAAAATATTTACCAGTGAAGTTAATTAAAATTTTTAATTCTTTAATCATGAAACAATTTTATTTTCAAACTTTACTTTCAATGTTACTTTTAATTATTTTTCAATATTTTCTAAAAATCAATTTTGATCAAAAAATAAACATGATCCAAAAGAAACTGGTATGGTTTGGTTTTGCTTCTATATATGTGTAGATTTCGAACTTTAAATGATTTTTCTTTTAAACATTTTTGAAATGCAATAGTTTAGAGCACCATATATGAAGGAAAGCTAATTATATAAGTATTTCAGCCTATAGATGTGTTTAGAAATATTATTTTAAAACATGTTATAAACGATACTGAGTGTTTTGAAATGAGTGCCTTTAAAATACAAATATTCTTAGAATCTCTACTTAAAAGGAAGATGAAATGTACATTAACTGTATGTTGCAAATTGAAGAGAAATGAATTTCAAGGAAGGAAGAAAAAAATTTATACATCAATCTGACCTAAAAATTGCGCATAAAAGTATATGGAAAGTATGTGTACAAAACGTCAAATTCTATTTTAATGCTGGTTTAAGCTTGAAGACGTTTCTATTAATCGTCTTTTACATCTTCTTCGCTTCCTATCGCAATCAAGCAAATTTAAGTGCTTCATAAAACGCCTTCCTTGGTTAAAATTTGTTAGATTTCGCAATATTCTTTTTTCTTCGTTGACTTTTGGTCCTCGTTTTGACAAGGACCTAGTTATGCATTAAAAGTGTGCATTTGGGAATATCCAGCATTTAATTCGAATGGAATAAAATAATTTGTGCTTAAAACGTTTGCAATAATTTAAATTCCACAAAATCTTTCTAAATAGATTTATTTCGAATAATTCGGGAATCATTCAACCGACTTTCAAACGACATTAGACACCAGAATCTTTTTTAGCCTTACTCTGCTCCCTGACTTTACTTAATCAATTAAGGTTGCTTTTTCCTTCAATGACTTCAAACGACTTAATTGCTTAATCAATCACATATTCAAGTGTATTAGGCTGTTTCTAAGAGAATAACAGTTTGAATAGGGTCATGTTAATAAAGCATGGAACACAATGATAATTTTTATTCATTTTTTCTCTATTTCGTGAAAAAAATATACTTGTTTGTATTTTGTTTAGTATCTTTTTTGCATTTGTTTTATTAGAAAAATTTCTTAGAATAATACGAAAGGAATTTCACATTTCTAGTGTAATAAAGAGAAAGGAAATAAATATAAATTAAGGTAGTACTGAGATTTCAAATTTATAGAAGAGAAAAGTAAGAGGTGCTAATTGAAATTTCAAATTTTGAAATGAATCTGCAGAGTTATGGTAAGGGACATTATTTAATTCTATTTCTGTAAATTATTTGGTTATAAAAGTAAATTTATTCTACGAAAAAAATGAAAATAAGAAAGTTGGTTACATCAAATTTAAAAAAAAAACGCGCTTTTCTGTTTTTAATTTTGAAAAAATGTTGTTTTCAAAATCTCCTTACAAATTTATCTTGATATTTCAAATTGGATATTTCTTGATATTTCAATACTTGATATTGGAAACACTGCATCTTTCTAAATGTCTTTAGGAACGGGAATGAAAATTAAATTACTCACCCTTTGTTTGAACCCCTTAAAACTCAGTACAATATTACAATAATCAATATGAAATTACAATAACTTCCAGTTTGAAATTACATTACAATAACTTTACATAAAATTACAATATATTTACATAAAATTACAATAGCTCAGAAATTTATCTTGATATTTCAAATGAATTTCAGGAAAGAAAAATATTGGTAACACTGCATTTTTCTAAATGTCTTTGGGAAATTGAATAAAAATTAAATTGCTCACCCATTGTTCGAATCCCTTAAAACTCAATACAATATTACAATAATCAAGATAAAATTATAATAACTTCCAGTTTGTAACAGGAAAATTGGAAAATGGAAATTTATCTACAATGATTTTTGTTCATGTAATAACATAAATAAATGCAAAAAAGGATATTATTATTGCAAGGGCAGATTTCTGAATTTTTCTACTGTGTCAAAAAGATTTTCCGACACTAGAATTTCTGAAGAAAGAAAAATATATGGAATGAGTAACAACGCTAATACGAATGAATTCCTTCCCTGCTATTGCAAGTAGTAGGTAATCTATTTATATAAGTATAAATATATAAATCCATGAGTACTCAGAAATTATATTATATATTTCATATGTTTCGGTGGTAATTTGAACTTGTGAAGTTTTCTAACTAAGGAAAAAAGGAAGAACCACAATATTTTTGCCTTGAAACCAAAAACAATGCAATACATCTCTGAAAAAAATTTACTGGGTTTTAAGGCTAAGATATATTTTAAATATTAATATTTAAGTAAAAATTAACTTTTCACTTTATTGTTTAATAAAATTTAAGAACAAATTTTAATTTATAAGTAAAAAGCATTAAAGTAAAAAATAATCACTAATTAAAGGAAAATCAGTAAAATTGCAGAAAAATAATTCATTTTCCTTTAATTTTTTATTTCGAATTTAAAAAATTTAAGGCACTAACCCTTTTTATTATCAAAAAATAGTTTTTTCTTCACTTTGATATTTTTCATTATTTTCATTATCGAAAACGTAGCCTAACAAACATTAATAGTTGATACAAACTGAAAATTCTTATTAACTAAATATTTTTACTATATTTAACGAAAATTCTATTAAAGGATTTATTTAAATAAAAGTCAATTGATTAAGAAAATGACTATATTATTCGGACACGAAACGAGTTGGTTAAGAAAATTATATGGTTTTATTAATAAATTGTATCCTAAGATTTATGAATTTAGCTAATTATTTTATGAGACTCGAATTTAATCAACCTCATAAAACCTTTGTCCTAATTACAAACTAAAAGATATTAGAAAAGTTATAACGTTAATTAAAAGAAATACTTTCTTCCGAAAGTTAAATGAATAATGACGAGTCTCTTAACATTTGGGATTTTTAATAATGTTTCACGTGTAAGTCATTTTGCCGTAAAATGACTTCTAAAATTAAAATTGTTCTTTTTAAATGCCCTGCAGAAAGCGATGTTAATTATCATCACGAATTTCATGCGAAAAAGATAACTTATATTAAGTTCTTTCTCAGAATCACGCAATTAGTTCACGTGGGATCAAGGAAATATAAATTATACTAAATCAAATTTAATTGCGTACATTTGAAAGCGGAGAGCTTAGTTTATGAGTAAGTACTTCATTATGAGTATCTCTATCTATAGCGGGGAAAAAGTATGTGAATATTATATTTTAATTATTTTTTCTGGAAACGCTTTTAATTGGATGATGAAACTAATTTTTTTTAATCTTTTGGAGTATTAAAACAACCTATGCAATGTAAAGAGATTTAGAAACATTTGTAGAAACAAGTTCTGTTTCTTATCATGATAAGGAATTTATAGTTAAGAAGGGGAAAATCTGACTATTAATGCTTCTCTTCATCTATTAACTATTTACTGAAGATTAATTATTCCTTTCCCTTCATTAACCCTTTCATAACCCTGAAAAATTCAAAAGTATATTTCTTTTTATTATAATTCATAAATGTAATTTGATATATTATACTTAAAATAAGAGAAAATAATATAAATTATTATTATTTATGCAAACATCGCTTTTGATGTAAGGCCATTTTTATTGAACAGTGCACAAAATAAAAAAATATATCACCCTGAATAACTTTTGTTCAAATGATTCGACTTTCATGTACTAAATGTCAATCTTAATATTTGATCCAGGAGTTCCCTTGTCTTCTGGATTAGGTTCAAAATTACAAGGCTATGGAGTTGAACATCCGCTGTTAAACGACGGTTGTAAAATAAAATATTTGGATTCCTGTCACTCAAAATATAAAGGGTGGACAAATGTTTTTTTTAAAAAAAAGTTAGCAAATTTGGATTTTAAGAAGCTAAATATTTCTGGCGTAATCCCCCCCAAAAAATCAAATAATATCGCCGTAGCAGAAGGAGAAATTTAAGATAATCTTGGCAAACTGTATGATCAAGAAAGACCTATTGTTTCTCTGTTGTTAAGTAACCAAGTTGACACAATAAAAAATAATTAAATAAAAATTTAATCTTTTTTATTTGTCATTTTCAGTTAGCTCAATAAAGCTAAAAAAGTATCTCGAAGTTTCCAGGCAACGTAGATTTTTTGAGCTGATTACTGACCAAAACG
This sequence comes from Parasteatoda tepidariorum, assembly GCF_982258835.1. Taxonomy (NCBI): domain Eukaryota; kingdom Metazoa; phylum Arthropoda; class Arachnida; order Araneae; family Theridiidae; genus Parasteatoda; species Parasteatoda tepidariorum. Next base: position 103,196,857 of record NC_141757.1, read on the forward strand.
TGAAGATCACTTTTTTTTATCTCCGTCGAAAACAAAATTTGAAGGGATAAATAAGTTATTCATGATTTTCCAAAATTTTAGAATTAGAACACAAGAACTCTCCATTTGACATTATTTGCGTTTTCAACGTTGTTTTTAACTTTCTTAAGTATGAAGATTTTTATACTAAAACCAAATTTTTAAAATTAATTTTAATTCTTTTAATTATATACTGAGTTGTAAGGGTAAATCCTCTTAACACCTTTGATCGAGTAGTCTAGGAAAGAAAGTCTTGAGAGAAAAAAGGAAATTCCGAAAAAAATGTAGATTATCTGGCAGAGATTATTACTACTATGCGCATCCGCGAAGTTTTATATAATTCAAGATATTTCTTTTTTCTACAATAAAAAAAATAGTTAATATTAACTGGAATTTTAAAAAACATTGCTATATGTATGTCTAAGAATATGATTCATTATTTATAAATTCGCGCCATTGTGCCAAATATGTATGTTACAATTTTTTTTCATTGGAAACGGAGAATTTGCTTATAGCATCCTGAATTTTCCATACATTCTGAACGAATTTTTGCAAATTCGTAAAATGTAAAGTTCATGAAATTTTGCTCAGAATGTTCCTCAATAACGATTAGCTACATGTATCATCAAATATTGCTACTAAAATTTTGTTTCTTAATGCCTTTTATTACAAACTTACTCTACGATTCTCACCATCAATACATTACATATCAATGCATATTTGATATGATACATTCAATTCAATACATATTTTATACGATAGACTTCTTTTAAACAGTGCTCTTAAGGTCCTTAAAAAACTGAAATGGTGGCGGCAAAACTACGAAGATAAATGTATTGCATTAGGTTTATTATCAGCACATGATTTAGTGATCAATTTCAACACAGCCAAATATTTGACAACAAAATCATAAGTTTTGAAATTTTAATTTTATTTTTAAAGATAACTGCATAGTTAAAATATTGATTCCATGGTTTCCTTCATGTTTTGAGGACTACATGAGACCTGCTAAAAATACTGATGCTTGCTTTTTCGAGCATAAGATTTTTCGAGCATAGATAATTTTGAAATAAATACATTTTGAAGTATCTGCTAGAAATGATCACTACAACATTTTTCAATCTTTACAGTTAAATATAGAAGAATTAAAATAAATTAAAAAATAAAAAAGAATATTAAAAAATTAGTTTTGATTAATATCAATAGAGGACTATGATAGTCATGTCATGTTATCATGTCATGTCATATAATACCATGTCATGTCATATAACAGTCATGTCATAGTATCTCCTATACTATGACGTCACAAATAGTTTTTTTTAACACTACAAATGCCGTTGGGATTTAATCGTTTTGATCGTTTCTTATGTTATTTTTGAAGATTCAAGTGAGCTTATATCGAAGCTTATATTTTTTTTGGGTCATTCCGTTGGGGTCATTTTGATAATTTCTTGAAATATTTTAATTGATATCTTTATTTGTGCAAGTTGAAAAGTGGGGAAATGAATCACAACCTGAGAAAGCATAGAACTCCAATTGTGCAACCCCACCTAAGTTTCAGGAGCATCGGGATTACTGGCTTTTGTCACAGTAGAACTTGCAGAAAAATATTACATTTGAGGGATACATACGAATGAAATAAAGAAAATTTCCTCCTAATTTCGGTGTCACTGCTTCACGACATTCATCTTTTGCATTGCAACGCAAGAACTATATACTTACTCAGAGCCCATGCTAAGGATTTCAAATTATTAGCCAGAAAATTAGCCAAATATCTGAAGTATTCGATAATTTTCAAAAGTCTTCTCCAAATGCAAACATTTTTTTATGATTATTTCCTTCAGAGAGAGAACTATTTTACCGGAGTTTGCCTTAGGCTTACATTATTTGGAGCAAATTCTAATTGGATATGCGGTCGGCATATCTACCGAAAATTATTGTAATCGAATGAAAAATACTGATTTGTTTAGAAAAACTCATTTTGATGGAATTATGAAGATCGAATGCTTAGCAAAACGAGATGGCGAATGCTTAGTGCGGGCCCTGTTTACTTTATAGGTACTAACCAAAAAAGAATAACATGATTCTGAATAGTATTTAAGCGAATGTGTTTGCAACATCGAGGATTTTTTCGACAAGAGGTGAAGCTTGCAGGCGTCTTGCACTTCTTTCGAAGGTTTGTAATATTGCTGTCCAAAATGCTTGATTTATTATTTAAAGGAATCTTCTGCCACCTCAATTACTCATTGAGAATTTTTTTTTTGTCTTAGTTAAACTAAAATTTTTTATTTGTGCACCAGATAGCCCCAAATTGATAAAATTCAGAATCTAAAATATAACAAACATGCCTTTAAACATCACAATGCACAGAATAAAACAAATACTATCTGTGAGAAATGCTAAAAAATAATTTGTCTACGCTTTGTTGTCACCTTCACATCACGCATGTATACTGCGCCCAGGGCTAAGAAAATAGAAGGGCTGGTTCACTCCTTTGAAGTAGCTCTTGCCGCGCCAATCCTCCGATTTTCTCTAGTGACGTCACTTTGGCGCAAAGCTCGCATTTTTACTTCAAGAACGGAGCGTTCGGCCTTACTAGCTCTTACTAATATTGGAGCATTTCTTTCTGCGAGATATTCTAAGACATTTGTTATTTTCTATAATGACTTTTCTCAGTTTTTGCAGTGAATTTACAAGAATTTAAAACTATTATCGAAATGCCAGTTTGCGCAATTGCAACTTGAAAAAATTTTGATAGAAAAACTAAAGGAAAAAATATAATTTTCCACGTGTTCCCTAAAGTAAATGAACAACTATGTAAAGAATGGATTCCGAAATGACACAGTTAATATAAAACAGCAATACGTTTATTCTGTTGCTAAGAACTTTTATAAAAATTCATTATCTAAATAGAAACCGCCTCGTTACTTCAAAACGAAAGGCAGGTGAAAGAAATTAAAAAATGGATAAAGTCAAAGAAAATTAAAATGTAAATAAAAAGTATAAGTAAAATATATATAGTATATAGTTGGAATTCTCCTAATTTCATAACATATTTTTTAATGTAGTTATTCTAAATATTTATGATTTTTTTAAAAGATTATATTCTCTTAAATTTAAATATCTATAAATTATATAATCGCAAATTTAAATATCTATAAACAATTTTAAAACTTCTAATGTCCTTATGAACCTAAATTATTATTTTGTTTCAGTAATTAGCGTTTAAGGTTGATGTTTCCTAATGATTAAGTATGAACAAATTGCTATTAACGGCTTATTTTAAAATCAGGGATTCCAAATTTAACTCAACTTATTGTTATAAAAGAATATGTTAATAAGAAAAGTGTCGATATATGCTTTCATTTTTCTTAATAATTAAAGTTAAAACTGAACTTTTTAAAATAAAGTATTTATAGTATCATTTTCGCCAACTAGTAAAACATTATAAGTTTAAAATGCTATTTTTTTTTAATATAATGGCCAAGAAAGTTTCTTTGACCTATGTTTATGAACCAAAATAATGTGTTAATTACTTACAGTTTGAAAGCTAATAACCAGAAAAAGTCTAACTTATTTTTACTAAGAGAAAGATGCAAAGTTATGATAATATCTTTGCTTGCGATCTCCGAGATCTGTGGACATAGTGACGTCATGAGGAGGGAAATCGTAGCTTCAGCTCTAAGAGCGGAGTGAACTAGCCCTTCTATTCTCTTTAGCCCTGTACTGCGCCTACGCTATTGCCTAACTAATGAGGGAAGTAAACATTTTAAAGCATTTTGTCTGATAACGTGTAATATTGTCATTGCGTTAATATAAAACGAACAAAAATAATTTTTAATCTCTAAAAACTTTCACATATTGTATTTTCGACGTTGTTCATCAAAGAAAGAATTATTTATTCTGAACTAACATCAATTTCTTATAAGAGTCCAATTGACCTTAAAAGGAGGTCTTAGGTAAGTCCTGTTCTGTTCTAGTCTTAAACATGTTTTATCTGATTTTTAAACACAGTTCAATATGCGACGTTTAGTGCATTTAATTGTCAAATTCAAATATTGGCATTAAGTTTGTTTTTCACTCATATTTTTTCTTTCATAAATTTTTTATTGTAAGTCATAGATTTTTTATGGTTTTTGTCAAAAATTTGTACGAATCCAGTATTGACTTCATATTGTAAAACCTGTATAAAACAGTTAATAAATGCCCTTTTCAGAATGATAACTACAGACTTTTAATTCAGTTTGAAGCTAGATTTTATCGAGACGAATTCTTATCCTTGCGCCAAATGTGTGGTCCTATATTTATATTTTTCTTACTTTTTGTCTCCAAATTTTTACTGCAATTGTTGAGATTTAGGCCAAAGATACAAAAGTGGTGGCATCTTGAACAACGATATAGCACATAGTTGCATATATAGAGCAACAATATACCATATAGTTGTATATATATATGTAGTTTCCATAAATTTCCAAGTATTTTTGCAAAGTAATGATCTGTTTATTTTTGCTAACTCTTCATAAGTTACTTTTAAACTAGCAATTTTGTTAATACAATTTTAAATTGTACATAAAAAGTTTTGATTTCAGAAAACTTGTTTTATTTTTATGAGAGAAGCATTTGAAAACAAGTAAGATATTTCTCATTAAAACCAAGAACAAAGCTTTACAACTGCAATTAAAATAATAAATTTCTTTAAAAAAAAAGAAGCATTGATAAAAGAAGTATAGATAAAGTGAAATCTCAAAATATGTGGAAAAAACAAACAAACTGATTATAGATTCTATATTTGTCGTGTAACAAAAAGGTTGTTTAACTGCATACATACACGAACATAGTAACCAAAAAATCTTGGCATCCTTTTTCTGAAGTTTCTATAGGTCTGCAATTCATATAGTTTCTACAAGTTTTTTTTTCATCGACTATAAGTTCGAGAGTCCCTTCACAAATTTTATAGTTTTCTTTGATTATGAGCGTTTTTTTCTCCAATGCCCACCTGTGTTAACATCTGTCAATTCAGGCATTTACAGGGCGATTTTGTTGGCCTCTCCTTCAGGGACAGTATATTAGGTGGGCCAACGTCTCTCCCGTAGTGAGGACAGATAGTACAGAGAAGGAAAGAACATCATGCCTTCCCCGGGATTCGACCCCAGAACCTTTCTGATGCAAGGACAGTTCCCTGCCCCCTACACATGCCGGTCGTCATGATTATGAGCATAATTCGTGTATTCTCAAAAAGTCTTTTTTTATTATGTGTTATATCGTTCATTCATATAGTTTAAACATTTCTATAGTTTATACAAACACGAACATAGTAACCTAAAAAACTAAAAACTTGGCATCTTTTTCTTTAGATTCCATAGGTTTGTCATTCATATAGTTTCCAGAAGTTTTTTTATTTATTATTGATTATAAGTTCGAGAGTTCATTCACACATTTTATAGTTTTCTTTGAATATGAGCATAATTCGTATATTTGTACAAAGTCTTTTTTTATTATGTGTTATATCGTTCCTTCATATAGTTTATACTTTTCTATAGTTTATGCATACACGAACATAGTAGCCGAAAAATCGTGGTAACGTTTTTCTTTAGATTCTATAGAATTGTCATTCATATAGTTTCCAAAAGTTTTTTTTATCATCGATTATAAGTTCAAGAATCCATTCACACATTTTATAGTTTTCTTTGATTATGAGCATAATTCGTATATTTTTAAAAAAGACTTTTGTTATTATGTGTTATATCGATCATTCATATAGTTTATACATTTCTTTGATAATGTGTATCAGGAAAAACAAAAACAAAGTTTCTTTGAAATTAATTTGTAATAGTTTCCGAAATTTAAACATATAAAACTTGGTAATTCATTTATATTTGCCCTTGTATTGTTGCGATATAATAAAAATCGGATAAAAATAAAGGATTATTCGTTGCATTTTTACAATGGAAACTGCAATCTTTTTTTCAAGTTGATGATAGATTACATCTAAACCTCTAATTTTTTTTGGAAATGTGATACACGTTATTTCTTTAGAAGTTTTATTGGTTGATTCAAATTGAAATTCAAGGGTAGAATAAAATTTCTAGAATGAAAAAAAATCTAATCGGATGAAAAAATTTGTATTTCTCTCAGAATTGCAATAAATCATTCTTGAACGTAATAGATTCCTGAAATTATTTAGATTGATTACAAAACTTACTTATTTGCTAAGTTACATGAATATTACATGAATATATATTTACTGTTCAATGCCGAAGGAACACCAAATACTTTTTATATATTTTTTTCTGATGCTCAAATTAAAAGCAAAAATATATTTTGGTATTTTTTAATTATAAGAAAGAGCATAAAAAAGCCAAAATATCTTTTTTTTAGTCATTGGAATTATATTTGTACTGTTATAAAATATCCCCCCCCCCGAAGAAAATTTTTTTTTTTCTTAATTTATGTTCAAAAATTTTTCGATCATTGATTTTGTATGATTGATTTGATCTAAATAACTGTTAATTTGAAAAATTTTGAAGTGAGCCATGATCGGAAAATTTTACCTTTAACGAAAAAAAAGACATATGTGTTTCATGCTTTATTTCATAATCATATATTATTAAAATGCTAAATATAATATTTTTTTACTTATTTTGAACTAAATTATTAAAACGTGATAAAATAACACGATAAATATTTTTAATTAAAAGTCTGCATCCAAAGGTTCAATTTTGATGTAAAAAATTTCCCTTATGGCTCGTATAAATATAATTATCTTCTGTATGTACGATAATAAACAAAAAACAGGCTGCTAAAAATTTCATTGAAAAGAATAAGATGCATAATTTTTAATGGCTGTGACTGTATGTGCAGTACGCGAAATAAAAAAAAAACGGACCACTCTTAATAACTTCTGATCTAATGATCGGATCTTAAAGGTTCATGGCAGGGGACCTCTAATAAGCTAATTAATTAGTGCAGACGATATTTTAAATTGTTAAATCAGACACAAAAACGTGCTTTTTTAGATGCATACATTTTTTTTTTGACGGATTCGAATTTCTAACCCCTAAAACAAGGATGTTCATTTTCTCTCAAATCTGTTAGTGCGCAATGAAGCTCTTCTAATGCGTTTCTGTGCTCCATACCATATTCATACCATATAATTGAGAATTGTAAATTTATCAATGATTTTAATAATCTTCCAATAATTCTAATGGTTTCAATGAGTTTTAGTTATATTTGCACCAAAATTTACTTGTTAACTTGACAATTTCATTTTTTTAAAATTTAAGGGTTAGTCATTTTCTGTAATTGTAACACAGCTCTTTAAGGTAATAAAGTATGCAAGATCAAAGCTTTTCATCAAGTATGAGGTATTCAAATCGAGGATTTTTTTTTATTTTCACTAGTAGAATAATTTTAAATAGTCTTCAGGTGGTATCAAAACCTCAATTTCTGAATTTCTGTTACAAATCATTTACGTCGACACATTGAAAAAATTAAATTGACAAAACATTCAAAATCAATAAGTTTATTTAAGCTTCTGTATCATTTCAAACTCTAACAATATGAGAAATGATTGCGTGGTCTATAAATACATTTATTTATCAGGTTTACAATATTAATACAATGCAATATACAATACAGGTAAACAATAATCATTTGAACTTTAAAGTAAACCAATTAATTTAATGATCGTCAAATTTACGATAATTGCTCTAAGCAATTAAGGCCAATTCAGACTTTATCAAACTCGCAAATATACTTCATATCTCCTTTTTTAGAAACAGTTAAATAATCTCTTATTTTTTTAGAAAGAGTAAAGAAAATTTCTTTAATTAAATTGTTAAAAAGTAGAATGAAATGCCAAAATTTTAAATGTAAACATAAATTGATGTTTAGAAGCTATGATGTTTAAATGTTTGCTTACATATATGCATGTTTGTCACATGCTTATTTTTTCGTAAAATACAAGTTTCTTAATGTGACCGGTGTCCGTACGAAACGTTATGTTAAATAATTTTACTTAGAAAACAGACAGTTCTGTTTTTGCAATGCTTATAGTTTTCAAAAACCAAGTTGGTTTACTTTTTATGCAATATCAATTGTGCAATAATTTTTTTCTCTACTAATGTAAGAGTGTCCTTTTCATTTAATAATAATTTCAACTATTATTTAATAACAATTTGACCTTAATTATCACCATATTAGTTTAGAGAATCCATCATCTAAACTAATGTGGTGATATTTATGACTCTTAAAACTATAATACCAAGAATCAAACGGTTTGAAATATTAAAACAGTTAAGATAATTAACATGCTCAATAACTAAATATAAAGTGATCATTCATTAGTTAATTAACATGCTCATTAATCAAATCAATGAGTACAATCAAACAATCTACAAATTAAATGATAGAATGCGATAAACAAATTTTTGAACTTTTACCACACAAAAACCTTTTTCCCGAACGTTACTTAGGTAAATTGCGAAAAAAAAACATGATTCCGTACTTTAATGGATCTACCTAGTTAGTCTACAGATTAGTACTTTTTATCAAACTTTTGAACTTCAACCAATAAAGAACCTTTTCCCCGAACGTTACTTAAGTAAATTGCGAAAAGAAAAACATTATTCTTTAATGGATCAACTTTAGTGGATAAACTTTAATGGATCAACCTAGTTAGTCAGCAGATTAATTAGGTAATGTGCATATAAATAAATTTTGAGCTTTATGATGCATTTAAATTAATCACATTTTTTTAAATTTTATCTAGATATTTGTCTAAAAATCTTTATTAAAAAAATGTGTGAAAGCGCCAATAGAGCTTCGAGCCTCTGATCATCAATCAAGTAAGCTACTATTTACAGCAATGTGCTGTAAACTGAGTGAAAAATATTGTTGCTGTGAATGGCACTTAGACAGGTCAAAATCACAAATCAGTGACCTTGTAAATTAAGTCAGGAAGGCTCCCTTCGTTTGACTAAAGAGCACCGCTAGTGTGAAAGTACGACTTAACTCAAAACCAACCCCCTAGATGGCAGCATCACTCATCAGTGAGACAAATTCTATAATTTAGATATTACACTGAAGAAGACAATTTTCTGTATATCTCCGTACTCATGATACTACTTTGAGACAGACCACAAAACTTCCGATTCAGCATAATACAGGAGCACATATATCGTTTGTGTTTGGTGGGTATTAGCTGGCTTGAGGATCAAACCTTGGCTTAGCCAGCTCAACTTAGCTAACCACCTTCCTACCACTCCCAGAAAAAAAAAACTAGCATTTAAACTTTTCTTAAATTTTTCTTTCGTTGCAGTTTCGTTTCTTTCGTCTTAAATTTTTCGTTCGCTGGACAGTGCACATTATTTCTTTAAGGGATGAACACAATCAATGTATGCTCCCATTAAACCACTAAATTTCATTCCTAAAAGAATTTTCTGTCTCCTATTCTATTCCTTTTTTTCTATTCTTTTTCTTGGTACTTTAGTTTACCCTGATAACGATTCTGATATATTTCTACGATGATTTTTTTGGCACTTGAAATAATTCTTCACTTATTTGTAGGTTATTTGTTTGTATGATGCTTAAAGAGAATTATTCGTTTTAAATACAGATGCTGAACACTAAATATTTTATTTATATTGTGAAAATAAAAATTCAATCATTACCAAAATTTTGAATACTTTTATTTAATAAGCAATATTTTATTTATCATATGTCTTCTAACTGTTTAATATCTGTTGCAATGTCTTCTAAAAAATCCCTAGCTCTGGCACTTTTATAAGCAACACAAAGATTATTTTTAAGTATGGTAGCATTTTCTATTATTTTTCAAAAAAAAAGAAAAAAAAACTATACTTTTTTAAAATATAGTTTTAAAATTAACCGGCATGTTGGGGAGAAATATCTCGTAAATATGTTTGCATTCAAGACAACGAATCCCCACAAAAGAGCCTCTTATAATAAATAATATGCAACATATTTACTTTTAAGTCTGCTCAATGCTCCATATAAAATAACGTGTTTTATATCATCAGAAAAATAACGAGAATAAAAAAGTATCAAGTACATATTTAAAGTGTCACGTTCTACACAATTGAATTTCAGTTAAAATATTAAAACTAATAATTTATTCACTTTTACTAACAGTTAAAACTATTCTGCTTGTTAAATAGCTCTCATAGAATTTAAAACAAATCATAAGTTAAAAAAACCCATCATGAGTTACACATTTATAAATTTTTCAGATACAAATAGCTCTTAAGAGACTATTTTTACGACTATTCTTACTTCTAACTCCCTCTACGAGGGAAACCATTCAGGTTTATTTACAAAATTAAGTTTGTTTAGATAGAATGCATTTATTTAATGAGATAAAATTCCTTATTCTCAATGGAAATATAACAACATACTTAAAAAGTTATGTATTTTGTTAAAAAAATAGATACTAAATAACAAATATCTAACGTTGAATGTATGCTTAAAATTTTAAATTTTCTAAGAAGTTTATAAATTTTTAACAGGAACAGCACAATTTACATCTTACTAACTAAAACACCTACAAAAAATTTAAAAAATATATAGTTCTAATATTCACTTATTTAATATAAGTAAAGCAAATAGCAACAATATTTCGTAGTGCTATATATATATATATATATATATATTTATATATATATATATATATATATATATATATATATATATATATATATATATATATATATATATATATATATATATATATATATATATATATATATATATATATATATATATATATAGATATATATATATATATATATATATATATATATATATATATATATATATATATAGATAGATATATATATATAGCACTACGAAATATTGTTGCTATTTGCTTTACTTAAATATTAAATAAGTGAATATTAAATCAAAATGAAAAATTTATAGGCTGTTTCTATGAATAAAATTTTAATTAAATTATTTTTTTCCTCAAAAGTTTAGTTTATTATGCTGATTAAATTATAAGGATATAATTATTAAATTATTTAAAGTAATATTGATTTTTCATATACTTGTACTTTAAATGAGTAGTTCAGATTACAGGAGTCACTTGATATTTTTGTATGATAGCTATGTAATGTAATTTGTTTTTAAAAAATCCTTTTTAAATCTGTTTTCTGAAATTCGATTTTAGTATTAGTAGTGTTATCAAATAAAAGAAAAAAATATTCAGATCTGCTTTTTATTTTAAAAAAATCTGTCATGAAGCACTGAATCTCACGACAGTATATATAAATTTCAAGAATATCGTAATTTGAATTGAATATAGGATTAATGGCACAAAGTATAAAGGAGGACATGCTGCGCCAAACTATATGATAAAAAAGATCAAAACTGAAATGCCTGTTACACTTAAATTGTCTTGAAACTAAATTTGATAAAATTTTATTAAGCAAGTGAATAAAATCAGGTAAAACGTATGTATATAATACAAGAATACATAAATCACATATGTAGAATATTATTAATACTAAATATTGTATACTTTGCATTGTTAAATTATTTGATAACACTACTACGCACTGTTAAATACATAGAAGTGTGACTTGCATGTAATTTATATCGTATTAAATTATAAGTAATTTCTATGATTTTTGTAATTTAAACGGAGTTTTTTTCTAAACTTTTCATTAATTATATGAGATTTGTAATTACCATATTTTATATATAAAATACAACAGCTGCATTTGTATAGTTAAACTAAGGACGTGTTTTTAATAGAAATATATTTCTAGAATTTCTTCATTTATTTTGAAATAAACATTCAAACAGAGTTCCACATCATATATCATTCAAAGCGATATGAAATGGAGGAAAGAGAAATCTGAATTCGGCTGACCTCTAAATTATAGGATGTTCCAGAGACAAAGGAAATCAGTGTTCCATTCTCTGGGTTAAGTCATCTCTTAGTATGCATATGAGCCGACGTTATGGAGCGCAAATTTAATTCTATGCATGACTGTTTAAGCATGTACAGAAATTCAATACAAGGGTTCAACTAACACCAACCTCACTTTGCTTCAAATGAACGCTGTTGTTGTTAACGTATTCATATCACTTTCTTTCTTAATGGTTAAATCTAAATTTATTACTATAATGCAGTACAAAGTGTTGTTAGTTATTTAATATTGTTTGCGTAAAAAGTTTGGTAAGAATTAAAAAGGATAAAATCTATTGGAGTATATTTTTTAAAAAATGATGTATAGCGACTACAATATATTACTAATCTCGAAGTGTTCTTATTTTATAAAAAATTATTTTGATTTGATTTTGACTAAGAATTAAATATCAATCACCTTACTTTTCATTTTTTTTTTTTTAAATATGCTTGTACTTTACACGAAATAAACTCAATAAACTCAAAAGACTGAGGTTACTGCTATTCTCAGTTGATCTTCAAAAAAATGTTCCTGTCGTTCTCTGGTAAATGAAAAAAAAATTATTTGGGTGTTTGCTTTTATTATGTTGCGATTCTCTCATATTTTCTCCTTTTGTTGTAGTTTTATTTATTTCGTGCCTGCATAACTCCTACACATTAACAGTCATGTTTTATTATTTTTCTCTATTTAAGACTTCTTAATCAAATCTATCTATACCGATATTTTGCGATTTCATTTTTCAAAGAGAAATAATATATTCTCTTTTGTGTAATATGTATCCATGCGTCGCAAATCAGCAACCAATTTAGCTCGGTGGTTGTTTTTGTTATGTTGCGATTCTTTCATATTTTCTCATTTTGTTGTTGGTTTTTGATTTCGTGGCGACGTAACTCCTACACAAACATAGCCACGTTTTGTATTATTTGTTGCTTTAATATTTTTCTCTATATAAGACATCTTAATCAAATCTATCTATACCGATATTTCAAGATTTCATTTTTCAAAGAAAAATAATATATCTTCTTTTGTGTAATATGTATCCATACATCGCAAAACAACAACCAATTTATTTGGGTGCTAGTTTTTGTTATGTTGCGATTCTTTCATATTTTCTCCTTTTTTTGTTGTTTTTTGATTTCGTGGCGACGTAACTCCTACACATACATAGCCACGTTTTGTATTATTTGTTGTTTTAATATTTTTCTCTATATAAGACATCTTAATCAAATCTATCCATACCGATATTTCGAGATTTCATTTTTCAAGGAAAAATAATATATTTTCTTTTGTATAATATGTATCCATACATCGCAAAACAACAACCAATTTATTTGGGTGCTTGTTTTCGTTATGTTTCGATTCATTCATATTTTCTCCTTTTGTTGTAGTTTTTTGATATTGTGGCTACGTAACTCCTACACATTGTTCGTCACGTTTTAATATTTTTATTTATATATGACTTCTTAATCAAATCTATCTATACCGATTTTTTGAGATTTCAATTTTCCAAGAAAAATAATATATCTTCTTTTGTGTAATATGTATCCATACATCACAAAATAATAAAAGGACAAAGATGAAGTTTTTACCTAAGGTTAAAAACAGAAGTTGTATAAGAAGCTATTAATTAATTACAATAAAAGGCATTATGTAAGATTTCGGATTGAATTTTATTTAAAAAAATAATTTTAGTGCAACACAATTTAAATGCCTTTATTACTCTAATTTAATAAATAAAACACACGTTATAGAAACTACGTCTTTAAATTAAGCAAGAAAGGGAAAACATTTAGACTCGTGTTACGTTTAAAATGAAAAACGCAAGGTTCATCACTTTCGGGATAGGTAGGAGAAATTTCTGGTGATGATAAGAGTTTAATACACTTTACGTTTTTCGCAGTTTTTAAAACTTTTAGTTTACGTCAGAAAGTGGTCGACAATTTGTCAAAAAAAGTTATGAATTCTGATTCTATCACTGAAAAAAACATTTGCAACTTGCATTGACGTTTGGTACAAAGCTCCATTTGAAATTTGAGTCAGTAAGATAATAAAAAGAAAATGGTTGAAATTTAAATTTTCGGTGAATGGTATTTGCACCAGAGAAACCAAAACGATTAAATCTTATTCTTTCATCTAACACTGAGCTTGTCATGCGATTTAAGCTGTTTAAAAATACATTTTAAATTCATAATTGTTACATGTAAATCAGCAGTTGACTGTCACAAAAAACTGAATTTCGCTAATGTTAAGATCAATACAAAGTGAGTGTTATAAATCGGAAATATCTAAAATTTATACTAAAATATTAAAAAAGAAATATGCAAAACTTTAATAGTAGCAACAAAAAATACTAAAAAAAACCCTGTTAAGTTTATCAAAATTTTTGATGGTTTTCCATTGATAGACTAACATAATCTTTACCGTAACCACCAATAATTTCAACACCAACCATTATATTTTTGATGGTAACCAGCATAAATAACCACCACCGCAGTGTAGGAATTCGGACTGATTTATGATGGTCCAACTTAAGAATAGCAACTTGCTTTGATGGTTTGTTCATGTTTTACCATCAGAAATTCTTAAAAATCAAATTTTGTAACGATTATGAACAACCATCACCCCAATTCTGACTAATTTTTGATGGGTCAACTAAAAAAAACTGTTTTGATGGTGCATTTCTGCTGAACCAACAATAATTATTATTAAACCATCATAGAAATGCATTGACGTACCGTTATGGACCATCACGAATTTCCATCATAGTATCTAAGAAATCAAATGTTGGAACTGTCATGAACAACCATCATCCCAATACAGGAATTTAGACTTATTTATGATGGTTCAACATTAAAAAAAATTGTTTTGATGGTATATTCCTGAGGACCAACAAATATTCTCATTAAACTATTATGGAAATATACAGTTGAAACCATCATGAACCATCACGGATTGTTGGTCCTTGACAATCAAACTTCGCTTGATGGTTAACTATCATAGTATTAAAGCAGCATTTTCCTTCATGTAATGATGGAAGTTTGTTGATATATCAAAACCCATTAACGCATAATGGAAAATGTTGGATGATGGAGACCTTCAAATGATATAGGTTAGACCATCATGAATTGCACGGAAACAAACATAAATCATCAACACGTTTTGATGGGACTATCAAGAATTTTGACTTGGATAGTTAAAGATAAGATATATATATATATATATATATATATATATATATATATATATATATATATATATATATATATATATATATATATATATATATATATATATATATATATATATATATATATATATATATATATATATATATATATATATATAATACACAAAATAAAACACAAAAAGTAAAAATAAGTAAAAATAACATGTAAAAACAGAAAATAAAATAAAATGAAAGGAAAAAACAGTATAAAAAATGGACCATAATGCGAGTAGAGAAATCAGACCTACGTACATGGACGGGAAATTTTTCAAGAATGATTTAAAAATGGTTTCGCAGAAAGATTGCCAGATTACAAAATATGAAAACAAAAGCGCAAATTGAGTGTAAATAGAGGATTTTAAAGTGCCGTTCTTACTGCATTGCTGAAGTGATGTGCTATGCTGTGCATTGATTTGTTAGTTACCAAGGATGGGCCCGAAATGGATGAGCGCAAGGTAATATTATACTGGATAATTTAAATAGTTGACCATAAATAATATTAGAAAATAAATATTTGTTTAAGAAAAAATATAAAATAGAAAAGAGAAACATAAATTGCATGTTTGGCAAGTAATTTTAGCCATGGATTTGCCCGAAACGGATTTGCACATGAAAAAATTATATAAATTATCAAAGAAAAAAAATAGTAGATAATTTTAGCACGAATTTGCCCGAAATGCATTTGCACATGGAAATATTAATACAGAAAGTTTTAGTAAATAATTTTACCCACGGATTTCCCCGAAATGAATTTGCACATGAAAAGATTATAATAATTAACAAATTGTACTCGTTTTATAGTTTTTGTTTTGTTTTATACTGTTTTTTCGTTCTATTTTATTATATTTTATTTTCTGTTTTTACTTGTCATTTTTGCTTATTGTGTTCTATTTTATTTGGTGAAATTTTTGTAAAAAATTGTTTTGAGTGCTCCTCAGACTATTGTATTAATATATTTTGCTTTGGCTATATTGATACAATATCAGAAAACACTCTTTTTTGCGGATATAATCGTGTGGGCTAATAAAAAGATTATATCTTTTATTTTCCGATTTTTTTAAAAAATTTCATCCTTCTTTTCTTTTAATCAGTTGTTTGTTATTTTCTTCATTCTTATTCCCCCCCCCCTTTTTCATATGTCTATAATTTTCCTTTGTTTTATCTTCATTTTGAACTTATCTAATGAGTTCTGTTTACTTGCAGCTTATGCGCAATAAATGAAACTTATTGTTTTTCTTAACTTTCCTTGTGTTTTCTTGTATTTATTTATTTTGTTGTATATATATACATATATATATATATATACATACAAAATATTCCTGTTAACAAGAGTTTTAGAGCGCATGCGTTACAAAACAACAAATAACAAATAAGAAAAGATTTCTTCTAACAAGTTATTGTTAAATTACTTATCTACGGCTGAACATACATACATACACACATGTATATACATAAAATAATATCAAATAGAAAACTATTAATGGGAAAAAGCAAAAGTTTTCCTCAGGACAAATCTTTTGCTACAATTTAATGTGATATTTCTGAATAAAGAATAATTATCCTGAGATAAAAAATATCCTTTATAATGTGTTGATATCGCTAAAAAATTCAGTTGAAAAAGAGTATGAAATAAAAGAAAGCAGAAACCAGGCTTACCGGCGTGTATCAGAATAAAATGTAATTTAAATGTAAAGTACTAATTTAACAGTTAACAAATTTCGCGAACACGAAAAATCTTTTAAGTTGCGCTTGTAGCCTGAATCGTACAAAATAAAATTAAAAAGTATATTTGGTCGAAAACAATTGAAGCAAGTAACATTTCTGTGCTACCATCTATGATATAAACTAGCAAAAAAATTTTATTTGGAAAAATTATTTAACTCAACCCATAATAATAATAAATTTTTTTTATAAATTTTTTTTATTTCAATAATTTAAATTTTAGAAAAAATTCAAAATAGTTAATCATTGTATTTTAAATAAACGACTTGAATAAGAAATAAACAATTCATAGGCATCCCCTCTTTCATAGGGTGACTTATTTAAAAGTCAGAGCCTGCACATATGGATGGAAAGCCGTTTATAGACTTTATCTTTCATTCATACATCCTTACATAATTTTAAAGTCTACACGGCAATAATCGGGGGGTGGCTGCATAACCAGATCCCACTCCATTCTTACAAAAAGAAGAATATATATATATATATATATATATATATATATATATATATATATATATATATATATAATAGTAGTAGTAGTAGTAAAAATAAAAAATAAACTGTTTATTATTATTGGATAATTAAGATAATTAAAGTTATTTTTAAAGGCTACAATTAAATTAGAAGTTTACTTCAAAAAGTATTTAACTAATCCAGTATGAAAGGTCGTACATTCAAACTATTCCATCCAGTGGCTTTAAGAGTAACTTATCATAGTTAGTTGCTACCTTAAGAAATGAATCAGAGTTCATTCTAAAAGCAGAAAAATTAAATAAAAATCAAAAAATTTATGTAACATGCTTTTTAAAATATTTTTCAAATAAAATTTAAGAAATGAACTAGGAAAATGGACATTAATTAAATCGTTTTTATATTTATCAGTATCTTTTAAAAACTGGTAATAGTTAGAATTATTTCTGTAAAACCTGTGAATTTAATTGGTAATAATATTAGAAAAAACCTTATTGGCTAATTTAGAATTAAAATCAATGCAATTTTTAAATGGAAAGTTAAAATAATTCCTTTGGTCAAAAAGTTTAAATGTTATTTTACTATCTTCATTAATATTAGGAGTTAAATCTAAACAAATTGCTTGAGAATTACTATTATTAGTTTGGTTAGAATATCGAAATCGTTAAAATTAATAACTAAAAGATCATCAATGAATCTGAGAAAGAAGAAATTAATTGGTGGATTAACATATGATTTTACAAAATTATATTCTTGTATTATATCTTGTATAATTTATTCTTGTAGAAAAATGCTGCAGATGTTAGTGCTATAAAATTATTACCCATGGGAATACGATTGATTTATTGAAAAAGGTAGTCATTAAATAGTATATAATAGTTGTTGAGTTTAATATGTATCAGAAAATTCCAGTTCTCTTCATTAATAATATCACTGAGATTAAACATGCCATGAATTTGAAGAAGGTCATCATGAATTTTATTTGTTGGAAGGGAAGTACTATATAGGTTTTCGAAATCAATACTGTGAATTGAATCAATATTATTTGAAGTATATAGTGTATATAAAAGCTGAATACTTTTTTTAATATTTCAATGTAGGTGATTATTATTTTTAGTATGCTTATTAATTTTATTATAAACTTTTTTAAGAACGTTCTCAAGGTAAATTCAAAAGTAAGTATATTAAATGTATTTTTGTATATTTTTACAAGAATAATTACATTTTACAATAAAAGATAACTTTGCTCTTTCTTTAATTGTCTCAAATTATGTAAGACAATATCTTTATTTATCTTTGAAAATGTACTGAATGTTCTTGACATTTTAAGCAATAACATGATTAAAACTTAAAAAGGAAGAAATTAAATTTAGCAAAGAATTTAATAAAAAAGATTACAAGAACTAAAACATCCCATCATGTCTCCATTTTTTTAATTTAATAACAAAGAATTTTAGACGAAGATATAATGGGAAACTGCATAAAATATTTGAAAATTATATTTTTAGAAAAGGGAAAAATCTATTTTTATTAAATTTGAAACTTTTAAGCTTTTAGCTTGAATGACACTTCAGAATATGAAGATTTTATTAAATTTTGAGAAAGCATTTTGATTGAATTTAAATTGGAACTTGAATTTGAATCAGTATTTTTTTTTCTAGAGAAAAAAAGAATTATATTCAAACTTACATATTTCCAAGCGTAGAGTTGATGGTCGGAATTTGAAATATTTTTTCTCATGTGCAAAGAAATCTGAAATCTGCTCAAGTTGAGTTGTCTTTTTATTTTCTAATCAAATTTCGCAGCATAAACGTTTTTTTTTCAAATAAGAAAAAGGGTTTCTTTGAAACCTCGATCTGAAATCAGCTGAATTAAAACTGAAACATTTTCTGCATTATCATTTCGTATAACGATGCGGAAAAGAAAAAAAAATTGAAATTTTGGAAATGCGAAGTATAAATAAAATTTTTTTTAAATTAAGAACATCTTAAACTGAACCATTTTAACAGAAGTTGTCACAAATCTGTCTTCAGCTTAAACTTAAAACCTTTGATTCCTTTTCTTCATTTTATTTCAAATTTTTGATCAAATAAGAAGAATGAACATTTTGACTTTAAGAAAGTACGTAGGAATAATCTTTTTATAAGTATGCAAGCTTCTTTTTCTTTTTTCGCTAAAAAGGAAAAAAAAAAGGACTTTTCAAAACCATTTCTCTAAATCTTCTTTTGTGGATCTAATAATGTTAAGTCACCCTGTAAAGCAACAAATAAAAAATATTGGTAATATTTACCTATTTTTATTTGTGGCATGTACTTTTTAGTTTTGTGCATGATAGCGTAGTGTTGATTATTAACCATAGTTCATCATTTATTTCATAGTTCATCATTTATTTTACGACGAAGAACGGGCATCCAGCTTGTATTCTTGCATTAATATGACAAGATATATATATATATATATATATATATATATATATATATATATATATATATATATATATATATATATATATATATATATATATATATATATATATATATATATATATATATATATATATATAATAAAAAAATAAATACAAGAAAACACTAAGAAAATTAAGAAAACAATAAGTAACATTTATTGCGCTTAAGCTGCAAGTAAAAAAAGGTTTTTTAATTAACATTTCCTTTTTTTTTTTTTTTTTTTTTTTTTTTTTTAAATAAAATATTGTTTGTTGTTTTTTTTTTTTTACTTATTATTTCCCACCCCCTTTTTTTCATATGTCTATAATTTTTCTTTGTTTTATTCTTCATTTTGAACTTATATATATATATATATATATATATATATATATATATATATATATATATAAGCATCTTTAATAATGCAGTCAAAAGCCATAATACGTTATAAAAAGGTTTTTTTAAAGATATGCTGGTGGTTATAACAGTTCACATCCCCACTCCACAAGGGAGGGGGTGTGGATGAAACTGCGGATGGTTCCGGGAGATGTTTTATGGGACAAGTTCTTCAGCAGGAGACATGCGAAAACCCTCGGTCCCGCATTAACTACTACAGAGAAAGATGTAATTAGGTTCCAGTTGTACATACCTTTGTAACTCTACGCATTATGGAAAATCATTTAATGCTTCCTAATATGGAAGTGAAAGAGGGTCAAGATTCTAAAAATAACTCCTCTTTTGAAATATAAGTCAAATTACGATTCAGTGGTATGTTTTCAGCCTTGAAGTCCCAGAATAGAATTTCTACACCTAATCTTTACCAAAAACATTTTATGAAAGCGAAAGAGTTTTAATGGTTTTATTAATACGAAAGTATTTATAATTTTATATATATTTTATAATTATAAATTTATATATATATATATATATATATATATATATATATATATATATATATATATATATATATATATATATATATATATATATATATATATATATATATATATATATATATATATATATATATATATATATATATATATATATATATATATATATTATAATTATAATTTACACTCCCGGATAACTACATCAATCCTCAAAATTGCTTTTTTCAAGTGGACTAAGTGGTAATTCTATTTTAATTCAAGACTCAAACAGAAACTGCATGAATAACCACTTTCAAAAGATATGGTAGAAAAGAGATTCTATTGAAACATTTGAGTTTAGCAAGATCTGATGGCTCTTGTAGTCATCATTGTTTATAAACTGCTTTCCAAACTTTTCAATAGTTCTCCTCCTTTTTGGATATTACGACTTCCCACAAATGCGTAATTTCTCTATTAATTGTTTTACTGCTAATTGCTACTAATTGTTTTGTCTCGACTATTTCTAAGCTAAATTTTATCTGGTATCACCTCTTAAAAAATTTTATATTTAAGTTTAAAGAACATTTTTAATATACATTTTTTTAAAAAAACAAACACTTATGGTAACTTTAAAACTTAATTATTTTTTAAAAAATTAAATAGAATATTAGAAATTATTATTTATACATTTGAAGCAGGAGCTTTAAATATCTAAATAATGATGAGCCTTTCGTCCTAGGTAATCAGATCAAAGTTAGGATTACTTTAAGAAGAGGACCTTTTTTAAAGCTTTATGAAAATCAAACTTTACTTATAATTATCTTGACAATTAAAAAACCACAATGCTAAATATTAACTGAATTTTGAGACCGCATAAATGTAATAGGATTTAAAATAGTCATTATCATGCTATCAACATTAATGGAATTAGCCAAATTAAAAACAGGAGTAATAGGATTTATACTGCTTAGCAGAGCATTCAATCAATATATTTTTCTTCTAAAAACTAAACCTCCTCACAAAATTATATTAGTGTTGTTCGTGATGAAAAATGTCAACATTTAATTGCTAAACGAAGCAAAAGAGATTAATGAAGTTTTCTTAAGTGATTTTTACATGCACCATTTTGTTTGCTTATTTCATTAGAAATCAGTTTTCTTAATCCTTTTTCTGTCAGAATAAGCTTAGAAGCAAGATTAATAAAGAATTCAGCTAAATGTTTTCCATTGAAGTTAGATTCCTCAAACTGAAATATGTTTTTTTATGTATTTTGTGATTCAGTTCACCAGTGCTGTTACAAACCCTCCTTTTAATAAATTAGGTTACTGATTTTTTTTAATTAGTCAGTTAATTGAAAATGCAGCTATAAAAAAATAATATTTTTTTAGGAAAATTTGCTAACTAATTTTTTGAAAATAAAAATAATTCTTTAAACTGTCACCGAAAAGTTTGCTGATAAGAAGTAATCGGAACAGGATCTATTTCCGATAATAGAATATTCCTTTTTCTATCCATAAAGTTTGGTCTAAATAGATGCAAAAATCGTGAATATATGCTGCTTTCGTAGATAAGTGTAGATATGTATCATAAATAAGTGTAGACATGTATCATTTCGTAGATATGTATCACAAATTATACTTTAATGAATCACCTTAATACAGTTGAAGATCAGCAAATCTGCACAAAACTGAAGTGCTTCGTTTTTTATAGTAGGCATATTTTAGAAGAAAATTTGATCCTCCTCATATATATATATATATATATATATATATATATATATATATATATATATATATATATATATATATATATATATATATATATATATATATATATATATATATATATATATATATATATATATATATATATATATATATATATATATATATATGTTTTTGAATGCTCATTATTATTACAGAATGCATGATAGACATCATAAAAACAAGTGAGTGAATAAATTGAAGTGAAATTGAATGTGAAGTTTAAAATCTATGAATATATGGTGAGGTGGTACTTACAAGACCGAATAGGAATTTGAAAGGAATAATTTCTTTCTCATATTTTTTCGAAACCATATTTTGTGGAAATAAATTCTAATACTCCTTTGACATGCAATTCAAACGTGATGGGAAGTCTAAAACGTGCTCGAACATTTTGAGCCACCTTGGGTGAGAAGTTCATATTTTTGTGAATGCTTTTAGGAAAAATGATTTATTGCTGACCTTTTTGGCGTTTTTAGAGGGCAATGTTAATAATGCATACATGATTTCAGAGTTTTTGAAATTAAAAACGAAGTTTACAAAAAATTAAGAATAAATACAACTGATGTACTCCTATTGTCATAAATGTTTTCGGAAGCGTGTATAAATAAATTATTACCTCAAAATAACTTCATAAAAGCAATTCTGCTACTACAGATTTATTTTGCTACTCAAATTTGATACGGATATATAGTGTTTCATAGAGTTAACTAATTATTAATTTATTAAAGGTACGAATACAAAAATGCTTTAAATGTTACAGTTCACTTCGGGACAGAGGGGGCATTGCAATGACTAGTAAATGATTAATAAGTAATATCATTTAGCAATAAAAGAGAAGAGATGGCGAGATAACTAGAATTTCTTATTGCAAACTTTTATAATCGAAGCTTAACCACGTCACTCCCCCGTCATGGGGCATCCGTGGAATACTGCAGACTCAAAGTGCATGTACGTGACTACTTAGCAAGAAAAAGGAGGACTCATAAAGGTAGGCTTGGCGACGATCTATGGCCACACGTCGGAATTATGGGCAAGGGAAGCAAAAGCAACTCCAGGAAAAACCCTGGTTGATGCAGATTGGGTACCGCGCTCGCAGAGCAGCAATCTCACCAAGATTCAAAGATTCCCTCTCCCCAACCAGAATGTCTCAAAGAATTTATTGAAACCTTAAAATTAACAAAAGTAGTTACTCAGAAAACAGAATTTAGGAGTTTGAGTATCCAAACAAACAAAGAACAATAAAAACAGTAAATACATTGAATGAAGGTTACAAACATATTGTGATGATGAAAAGTACTACAATTTGTACAAAGCCAATTAAAACAAAAACAAGTCTAAATAGAAGTTAATAGAGTTGCAGCGAGGCAGCCGTAAGGAAACATCTACAAAACAAGCAAACTTTCTTAAATTGAATTTCTCATTAACTGAATTCTGTTTATTTCATGAAAAAGTTTCAAATTTATTACTGCTTAATGCATTTTTGATTTGCTTCGTTCGGAACTATTCGAAAATTAGACTTGTGGTTCTCCATAAGTAAGACTCCGTGTACTACTTGAGGTTCAACAATAAATTTAATTAGCCATGAAGTAATCATCTGCTTATATCAAAACTTCAGTGCTCTAACAGAGTTTATCAACTCGTTAAAACCATAATTTACTTACTGATCTTAAGTAAAATACTATAATTATCAGAAAATTAATTAAAAAATGTAATAAATAAATATTTTCATAATTATATACTTTGACTAAAGATCTCCCATATCAATAACTTTGTTGATGCAGTTTAAAGTTTTATTATTTTGAGATGGAAATGGTCATAATGAGATTGTCATAAAGATCGAAATATCATCAGTATTGCACAATTGTCCGCTTTTGCTTCCTAGAAAGCTGGTAACCATGGATTTGAAGATGGATGGACTTCTTCACTATGGTTATGGTGTTTCATTAGATGATATTATCAGCATTAAAAAATTAAATACTAAATAATTAAATATGAAATAATTATGGTATCCTTGATATAGATTCTGGTTTTCTTTATTTTACTAAATTTTCATGCATCTTGACTTTTTTATTGTGTGGCAATTATTTTTTAGCTAATTCAAAATGACCATTGAAGATTTATAAGTTGGCCCTTAATAGATAAAAGAACGATTTTCATTTCGATTTATTTATTTTTTAAAGCAGTTTTATAATTATAAACAATGCATGCCTTTTTTCGGAAGTATCAAAATGATGACATAAATTCTTTTAATTTTTCATCGATTTCCTTAAATAGTATAAATGACATTAATATAATTCTGTTTTTCTTACTACTTATATATATATAAAAGAGAAAAGATCAATAAAAATCTGAATTCCACTGGATTGAATAGAAACTATACGAAAAAATTACAACATGTTGGAAATGGGTATTGCAAAATGTCAATCAAGAGTATAATTGTGTCATACAAGTGAGCTGACTGGCAAATGTTAAATTTGTTTCTTGCTTTTTTTAAATTTTTCGAAGTTTATATTTCAACTTATTTTAAATGTTTCACTTTTTTTGCTTTTGAAAAAAAATAGATCATCACAATTTTAAATCATACTTTGAAACAAACCCAAGCAAGAGGGAAAATAACTTTTAAATCTGATCCTAAAACTTTCAGAAATTATGCTTTAAGAAAACCAAAATGCATGCAAAAATAACAAAGATATGAGTCAAAAGTAAGTAAAAAAAAGTGGAAATGACAAGTTATAAATTAAAAATATATTTTTAAAATATAATAAAAAATTCTGAAATTGTTATTCGAGGTATCCTTTTATAGCGAATTTAAATTATATCAAATCAATAAAATCTCCATAGTTTAACTAATTTATTTCTCTGTTTGATATTTTATTGTAGGTGCATAATGGTTTTAATATATTAATTAGTGACTATGATTTTAAAATACAAATAGTTACTATGCTTTTAAAATATACGATATAATTAAGGTATTTTACGATTATTGTTTAGTTAAACTATTTTTTCGTTTGTTTCGCAATTATTTGATGAAAAGGGAACGGAAACTCTGCTTCAATTTTCTAATTTAGTTTTATCTGTGATTGACCAACGGCACCTTTGCGTGTTGCAGGTCATTTTGTTCGTAGAGTGAAATTTGTTTTTGCTTTATAACACCACAACCGTTTCATCACGCAAATATAACATCAGGAATGAGACCTTTTCAAGATTGCTCACCTTCAGGTCATCAAAGAAAAACTTGAGTAAAGGTATAAGAAAAAGAAAGTTCACAGAAATACCTTTACGTACAAATTGCTGTAAACGCAAACTACAAACTTGTATTAGCTGTATATTCTAAAATGTTCTAAATTGTAAATCCCAAAATAGTTAGTAGTTTTAATAAATATTTATCAATAATTACGCTGCTACTAATTCAAAATAATTATTCACTATCTTAATATTTATTTTTGCATCGTAAGATAGTGCAAAGGTAGATCTATAAAGAACAGTGCTGAAAAATTTCTTTAAACACAAACTACTACTACTGCTTCATTTATTTAATTTCAATGACTTAGAGATATTATGAATTTTCCCAAAATGTAAACCCAAAATATCTACTTATTTTTATAAATATTCATAAATTGCATTAGTAGGATTGCAAAAACAAAATATTTACTGCCTTGATGTCTACTTACACATTATGAGCTGGTGCGACGACAGATCTATGAGAACAAAAAACGTGTTAAGAAATACATTTAATCACAAACATTGTTTCCTTTGATGCTAGCTGAATACCCTTTCTTCGGGCTGTGAGCGAAAAATACATAATCGGTAAATCAGTACTGAACTAAAAAATTACGCCATAAATTGAAAATCATATTGCTATCTTGAAAGACGTGCGTCAACGCAATAAATAAAGCTAAAATAATTTTTTTTTTCATTCATTGATATTTATTTCCCTTTCTGGTGGCTTTAAGATATCAGATAAAACACATTTTTTACTGAATTATCTCATCAAAATAAAGTTGAACTGTATTCATGGTCATTTTGCAAGAATCGAATCCCCGTGACGGCAGGTCAATTCGAATAATCCCCCCCCCCCGTGATTTCTACAGCGTTGTAACATTTTTCTCCTCATTTTATGTTTCTTACATCGAATTACTAAATTGTCGAGCAAAAGCCTTCTTTCCTCTTGGAGGAGTTGGCTTGTATTGACTTCAGTTCTGGCTGCCCCCTCTGTGGTCAAAAAGCCTCTTTTGACATTTGACTAGCCATGCGAGGTTTTCATGGTTTCTCTTTACATGTAAAGCAAAAGCGGATGGGTCGTATTCAAAAAGTTCTCCACAAAATAGAGTTAAATCTTAATTCAGTATCAGCAGTTTAACTCCAGATGCAAAATAAAATTAAAAGTGCCTTTTAAAATAAAATTATTTTAAGAGATTAGATGAATCAAATTAAAAGTTTTACTTTTTCTTACATTTTCACAAGCTCTTTAATAAGTTGGAAATAACTTCACGCTAAAGAATCTCATTCTATAAATAATTTACGAATCTGCAGCTTATTCTTTCTTATCAAGATAATTTACCTCTTACTAGCCTGATAAACTGCAACTGAAATGTCTCAAAACTATAAAAAGGAATTTTGTAACTTATCAATTTCGGAGCCAATTTCGGAACATATGCTCATTGAAATAAAAGAATTAGGCTATGAACTGGAAAGCAAAGGTAATGTAGTAAAAATATTTATTTGCCTAGAAGAACCGTAAGAAATCGTCATATTATCATTGACGACAATGATACTTAATTAATGTTGGTAATATGTTAATTGGTGTAAAAAAACCTTTACGTACTAAACAGCAAAAATGATGGAGGTACCAAAAAAGATTGAGATTATAAACGATACTTTTTCATTGTGGGAAGTCGTAAACAATCATCATATTATTATTGACACTATTGCTTTATTAATATTGATAATATGTATTAATTGAAATAAAATATAATAACCAATGGGCTAAAATGTAAAGTTAAAGGAGAAAGGGTTAATGGAAAATTCGTTTAAGAAAATCGTTGAAAAGCGCCATTCATAGATGACGCTTAATTATTGTGTACTATTGACCGTAAAATGTACTAATGGTATTATGATAATTGGTACAGCTTGATAAGAGTTCTACAACTGGTTTTCCGTGGTTCAATTATATATTTATGTCTGAAATATTTATTTCAGTGGTACCAAAGATAGTGTATTATCATTTTTATAAATTAGAATTAAAGGAACATTGTTCCACCACTACTCATAAATATTTTAGCAGTAAATTAAAGGTCAGATAGAGAAGCGGTCATACTTCAAAATCCTTATCAAGTTATAATAAGAATTCAGTTCTTTTCTAAATTTCGGCTCTCTCTGACAAATGTATTTTTCACAACACATATGTTGAAGGGTTATGTAATAAGTACAAAATATAATAATATAGGTATAAAATTTTGTATTGATATATTTGAGGATAATTAAAACAGCACCAATACTAAGCTGTTTTAATACCAATACTTTGAGGATAATAAACAGCACCAATACTAAGCTGTTTTAATACCAATACTTTTTTATAGCCCCTCGAAAGGGATATGACGGAAGAAAATGTCTTGGTAGTGGTAAATTTGACTATTATGAGTGGTCGCGAGCAACAGCATCTTGTCAAGTGATGCTAAGTACATTTTAGCTTTATTCTAATAGGATGAAATACATAAAACGAGTTTTGCCTCCGAAAAGTGCAGGAAAAAATTAGATTATGTTAGCTACATTAATTTAAAAAAAACTAAGGAAGAAAAATAATGTTTCGATTTATTTTATTTACCACTGCCTAATTCGAAATAAAAATCATGCAAGCAGACAAAAAACTAATGCAGATTAGTTATTTTAAGATTTAAGTGAGGACAAAAACAGCTCTGTTACATTAAACATATCCAAATTGATGCAACCACTTTTTGTTATTTTCCTTGATTCATTAATTCCCCTAAAAATTTCATTTGCCTGCTTCTTCCACCAAGCTCTTTAATTGTGTCGATACATTTGAGTCCTAGTACGAGAAAATCCAATCATTAGATTAAAATTTATTCAGGATGATTTTATTTATTTATTTTTTCGCTAACTGTAAAAATTATTAATTCTCGTCAAGAAATTTATTTCTCACTCTCGTGATGAACTGAAATATCGCAACAAATATTCACATAAATGCTTTGTTGTTACATTTTTTGACTCTAAAGTATGAATATTTACACGAAAAATAAGAATTTTTCCATTAAACAATTCCATTAACACTAAACAATTCCCTATTATTATATCCAGATAGATTGCTTACAAGTATCAAAAATATTCGCTAAACACGGGTTCAATCTTAGAGAAAAATAATTTTTCTTCACCAAAACTACTCTTTTGAACTGTTCAAAAACGTGACTTTTCATTGTATTACTTAAAGATTTTCAAATATTGTATCGTAAAAGAAAAATCTTTTCCCCAAGAAATCCCATTTTATTCATGAACTTTAAATAAATCTACGGATAAAGTAACATTATATATTTCTCATCAAGCTGATTTATTTCTCTCTAAAATGATAAACTGGAATAACGCGAAATTTAATAACAGAAATGATTTATTTATTACTTTTTCGTTTTGACGCTGGAAATAGTGGAACTTTAAAAACAGCTTTTTTACTTAAGGTATTTTTCCATTTTCTTTCTTTCTTTCTTTCTTTCTTTTTTCACCAATGGCTGATGAAAAAGTGCGCAACCAGGAGAAAGGAAGTCGACATTTACTACCAGAACTCTCGCAATATTGCTTTTTGGTTCGAACCTCTTTTTGAAAAGTAAAGGTTCTTAAAAATGGGTTGAAAGATTTTTCAAACGTTCAAATATTATTTACGTGCTTTTAGAATTTCTATTATCTGGATTTAATTTTAGTTTGATGCCGTTAGAGCATTATAGTTAAGTTTTGATATTTGTAATTATTTGTTTTATCGAATGTTTTTTATGTAATTAAATGTATGAAAAAATAACAGAATGATTGTTTTATTTAATATTAAAGAAAATAATAATAAAGATTGTTTGATTTAATGCTTGAACAATTAGAATATTTCTTTGAATAAAAAGATAATGATAGTTTCACTCAGTGTGTTTGAAGAAAATCATAATGATTGTTTAATTTAACGCTTGAAAAAAAAACATAATGGTCGTTTAATTTAGTGTTTTAAACAGTTAGAATGTTTGTTTTAATGTTTGAAAAACTTATTATGTTGGTTTAATTTTTTTTGAAGTTCATTCCAATCATTTATGAGTGTCTTTAAAAGAATACCACAAATTTTATTGAAAACTAAACATTCCATAAATTAGCAAAATAAAATACTACTTACAGACAATGTGTTTATAGTTTTAATTACATAAGTTGGACATCTTAAAATAACTGCCGTTTTAATAATATGAAAAAGTGCTACTCTCTAATCAGACTCAAACTTTTTCAGATTGTTTTGCTGGTTGAAAAATACTATTTAAAATTTAGTTTGTGCTTCTAAAAATAATCATTCATTTATAAATTATCCAAAACAATTGCTATTTTGAATACGTTGGTAAGTTTAATTCATGCCACAGATGAAGAAATTAAAAAGTTCTTGTATGATTCTGCATTTTACAGGTACTTAAGGTAACAATTATATCATAACAATAATTTTAAGATAAAAATAATTTCATAATAAAATTATTTTAATATAACAATATTTTTAAGATAGTAATAATAATTTAGTAAAAGTAACTTGAAATAGTTTAAAACTTGCTTTTTTGAATATCTTACAAAGCATTTTTTTAACAGTATTCGTTATCACGCATTTCGTGAAATTTCAGCAACTGTTTATATTTTTTTTAAACTTATATTATCAATAACTAAAATTTTCACATCCAAACCAAAATAGATATAACATTTTATCTGTTTTCTTATCAATTTATCTGTGTGGTTCATTTGTTGTGAAAAAGAAGCAGTTTTATTTGTGACTTCCTTATTGGGAAACCTTCCTGCTAGTTTTATTTCATTATGTACAATCATTTAATATAAACATTAAATATTTATTGATATAAAATAATTTTAGAACGCATAAAATATTTTTAAGCTTCGAAAACTATTAGATAATTTTTGAAAAAAAATGCGTATACTTCTGTATATGCACATGAGTAGCATAAAATTGTTACACTTAAAATTATAAGGGAAATGGAATTCAGAGTTGGACCGGAGAATGCCGTATTTATTAGTACATTATACAAACAAATATCATAAAATTCTCTTGCATAATATTGCAAATCTAAACTATTAAAATTTCAAATTAGTACTATTTAGTTTGCATAATCCGCATTATTAATTTCTAATACCTTAATGAAGCAAAACATTTAATAGTTTAAGCAAATTTTGATAATCAAAAATTAATTATTTTACATTTTCATTCATATTACGCTATAATAATTCAAGTAATTCTCTTGGTAAATAATGTTCTTAAGTTTGAGTATAGATGTTTGAATTATATTTTCAAAATTATATCCAACATAAAATTATTTTGATATTTTGTAGAACACTAGTAATCTACTAATTTGTTATGTGAGGTTCATGATTTTATCGTATTTTTCTCTTATTTTGCATAACCATATGAAATATAATCGATATGACTAGAATAATGGTTAATAAATATTGGTTGACTCGAACAATTCTATATAGGGCTGATATTAGCTGAATAGGGACTGTAGAATGTAAGATTTATCAGACAATTTTATACAGGTCCTATATTGGCTGAATAGGGCATAGAAAATATAGTTTGAATCGAGTAATGCTATGTATGGCCTTTATTAGTTAAATGGGAGCTAAAAACTATAGTCTATAACTATAATTATAATCAATATCGGAAAAATAATCGCCCTTCAAACCTTTATTAAGCCAAAATTTGTGAATATTAGTCCAATGAGGGATTAAGTTTTTTTGCAGGCTAAGGAGTATTAAGATAAGAATTTCAGATTTAATTTTATCTATATATCTATTGATATTTTTGTTATTGATTATATAGT
Source organism: Parasteatoda tepidariorum (assembly GCF_982258835.1). NCBI lineage: Eukaryota > Metazoa > Arthropoda > Arachnida > Araneae > Theridiidae > Parasteatoda > Parasteatoda tepidariorum. The sequence goes on from NC_141757.1 coordinate 103,228,368, forward strand.
TTAAATAGAAAAAAAATTAAATGTGTCTCCTGGATTTACTACTGCTTTTTAAATTTATAAGTGGGGAATTTAAATTTCAATGTTAAATTTTGAAAATGTCAAAAACTTATTTTTAAAAACTACTTTAAAAAATATATACTTATATTGCAGGCAATAATAAGACCTTTTACCGTTTTTAACTATTAAAAATATATAAATATCTTATAACTAATATTTATTATTATAGTTGTCATTTCTGAAATTCTATAGGTCTATAGTTGCATAGTTGCATAGTTCTATGATTGTATATTTCTGTAGTTGTTATGTCTGAAATTGTAATGCACATTCACAAGATTTTTATTAATTGCGAAATTTTTTTTATATAACGGAAGAAATTCGAGAATGTAGGGTGTCATTTTGAAAACATTGAAATATGTATAAGAATAATATGTTGAATATTGTTTGATTTATTGCTTAAAAAATTACACCATTCTGCCAAATATTTACGATACATGGTTTTCTTTGCATAAATATGATTCGAAAATAGCATCCTGATGCTTAAATGCATTCGGAAACTAATTTTTGAAAATTCTATCTTGAAACTATTTTTCATTTAACTTACTTTCGCATGTTCTTCAATTACTATCAGCTACATTTATCACCAAATATCGCTATTACAATTTTACTTCTTCTATAATTTACAAACTTGTCTTATGATTTTCACCATCACTACATGCAACTGAAACGCTCTCCTATTAACAGATACTGAAGAAAACACTCCTTAAGATACTGAATTGATGGAAAATGTAAAGCTAAACTTATAGAAAGGAAAATGCAATACTAAAAACATGAAGAGGAAAATGTAATGAAAATGTGAAACAAAAGATAAAACTCCACAATAACCAATGGTATGTAATTAAAACAAGTTAAATAAGGTTATCTTGAGAAGTAATTGCCCTTATGTTATGCGTATCTTTATTAAAAGCACCGTACATTCGGAAAGATGGGTTGACAGTTTGCCAAACCCTGCTTGTGTAGGGGATCGGATCCTTTTGTCAACAGTTTGTACAAAGAGAACCAGGAAAGCTTAAATAAAATTTACGACGTGCATCTATGGGACGAAGTTTTCTGAAATGTTTGTATCTCTTTTTGCTTATATAAATATAGATCGAAAGTACGCTACCAGTTACGAGCAAAAAATATGCATTACTTAGAATAAAATGTAAATCATGTAACTACAAGAAGTTTACTTAGTGTCAGGCAATATTTTCATTCAATCGGAAAATTAAATAAAAGAAAATAGAATAAGACTAAAACAAAATTAGAAGATTTTGTGAAAGTAAATGGAGAAGTGTAATATTATATAGAAATTACCATTATGATACCTAAAACAGCTAAAAACTCATATGTGGTGTAACATAAATTTAATGTATACACTAACAATAATTTTAAAATACGAACTACTTTAGAGAAAAAAATATGCTTCTGTACTTGAGGAAAACTCTCATAAAATCTATCGGAAAGAGTGATTAAGTATTTGCTAATCATTAGAGCTTTTAGAGAAAATAAGAAGAAAATATTTTAAAGGTTTTATTTTTCTCTTCCTAAAGATAAACTTGCATTTAAAAGGTGTAAACCATCACAGAAAAGATTTTCAAAAGCTTCGTAAAAATTTTTTTTTAAGCTTTAAGTTTAATCGCTACCAATAAATGTTTTTGCATGGTTAGCCATCTTCATCTTTTTTAAATAAATCAGTTGTTCAAGTAGTTCATTTTTTTTAAACAAAAAAAGCTGATTAAACTTTAAAATTCATTAAATGCTTATGAAAATTACATTGGATCATACGTCGAATCATCATCGCCTCATACATTGAAAGCTATTTCTAAAGACTGAGAAAATTAAAATAAAATAATTTATTAAAAAAATTACTATAATTTTTACAGTTACATTGCATGTAACACAATTTTCTTTTAATTGGGCTTAACGTATTTTTTCTCAACAATGCTGAAATTCTTACAGTAGAAATATTACGTAATCTAATTTATTAAACATAGTTCTGTGTGATTACCACCAACAATACATACTTTTTTATGTTTTGAAACTTAAAATATAGTCTATTCTTAGTTCGCGTATTTCAAGTCAATCTTCAAACCATCAAGTTTAAATGTTATTACTAAAAACTCAAATGATCAAGCGATATTCATTTGTTTTCTTTTTTTTTACCTTGTATATTATACAGTGAGCAAAATAAAAATCCGAATGCCTAAAATAACTTTTAAACTAATATTCGGATTTTCACTTATCAATTCATCAATCATTTTTAATTATTCTTGCTAAACCTTAATGGCTCAAGGGCCTTATCTCAAATATGAAAACGACAGTGAATGAATTAGTGTAAACAAAAACGAAGCTAATTAGTGCAGACAATATTTTAATGTACAAAATCAGGCACGATAGCGTATTTTCACTAAATTAGCATACCTTCTTTTCGATGAATTTGGATTCTTCATCCGCAATATATGGAGAAGTCAGGCTCAATCTGAAAATATGTTCGAGAGAATTTTCAGAATGTAACGTTTACTGTAATAGCATTTACTTTTACTAAAATAACTGACATTTTCCAATAATAAAATTTCCTTTTAAAAGAAATCATTCTTTCTTCTAATTTTTTTTTTATCTACCAAGTTGATTCTTTATTCCAGGTTTTATTTATTTTAAACTTAGTTTCGAAATATTATTTTCAGAATTGGATAATTATAATGATTTGTTTAAGAAAAAAAAAGTCAAAATTGAATTTTTTTTTGAAACTTAAAAGACAGTCTGGAAATAAAAGAATGTCACATTTATATTATATTTCAAAAAAACTAATGAAAATTCAATTAATTAAACTAATTTACATATTTAAGCTAGTTTTGACAATCTAACTAAAAGTAATATTTTATTCGTTAATGACGTATTTCAATTAAAAACATTATAATTAAATAATACTTGTTTGTGAAGGACTTTTTACTAGTCTTTTTGAAGTGGTCTTGAAACATCATGAAAAAAACTGCAGTTGAGATCTTGGTAAATAGGATTTTTTTTTTAAATTTCTTATGCAGCAGTATCACTATTTGTTTCGTATTAAATCATTACACATTTAATTTAGAACATATTATGTTTGTTTAAATTCATATCAGTTGATTTTGTTTAGCTGATTATGTATAACTTAAATTCATATTCCCCCCCCCCCATGAAAAAGTACACGTAACTGTTAAAGTAATAAAACTGATTTTCTTAATTCTTTATAAACGCACCAAAAAGAATTTTTTTGAATTATAATAGAAATGAAATATTAAAATATCGTTCTATAAAAGTTTTAATATTATTTTTTGTAAGTTTCTTATTCAGTAATACAAATTATATTAGTATTAAAATGTTAGTGTCATAATGTATGATTAGCTTTAAAATATTTAAAAATCATATTTTTTCACATCAATTTTTTCAAAGAATAGATTAAGCTTGCATTTTTGAAATTAGAAGCAAAATAGTTAAATAAAAGAAATAAATATATATATTTTTTATAAAAATAACATTACTTTTTTTTCTTTCTAGAAGCTATAAAAGTAATGAAATGGATAAATATTAAATTTAAAAAAAAACTTATCTAGTATATTTTCATAGTATTTAACAAAATATTTTGTCGTAAAAGCATAATTAATCATCATTCTTTTTTTATTTCAATCATTTAGCTAACCAAAATATTTTGATAAAGCACAATTATTTTAAAATTGCATTTTTTCAATAAGAGTTTAAGATAACCTAAAAGTATAGAAAGAAACTCTCTCTTCAAACTATAAGAAACAAAAAGTTGACTGGTTATATTATGCAGGGTGTTTCTTATAGACTGCTCTTAATAAGTACTCTTAGTTTCCTTGTCTTCAATAAAAACAGTAAGTATGTATAAATTGGTGGGCTATAAGTTTAATGAAATGCAAGATGAACTATCAGGTCATTATTTACACGTTTGTTGCATACCATGCCCTAACTGTAAAGGAAAATCGCATGAAGTTTTTGGCAGTAAAGAAGAGCATTAATATTTAGTTTTATGTCAATGATTCATTTACGATTTCATTTTTTTTCAAGTAATTAACTAACTATTTTATTTTAAAGTTATAAACATATGTAATCTTATGAAAATGAATTATTTGCTCACACATCTTGATGTTTATTGAACGACTTATATTGCTCATATTAAAATGTATTAACGTGGAAATAAAATTTTCAATAATTTAATGCAACCGTTACATTTGTATGCATTTTCTAATTCTTATAATGCAATTTTATGCTTCTCATTTGGCATTCATAAGGCATTCATTTCTGTTGATCTTGTACGTTCATAAGCAGTTTACATGCGTAAGAAATATTCAATTCATTTTGTAATCTGAATATTGGAATCCACAGTTCTTTTAGTCAAGCTTATTGAGTTTTCTTAACCGTTTGATGCAAATGAATACCGGTATCCCTTTCATATATTTTTTGACGCTCTAATTACAAGCAAACGCATATTTTGGTATTTTTTAACAATGAAAAAACAGTAAAATTGTTACTCAAAAATCCATTAGATTATCGGAAATACATTTGTACTGAAATATAAAATAAATATTTTGATTTTTTTCACTTCTTATTCAGAAATTTATCAGTAACTGATTTCGTAAATTAACTAAATTTCAATGATGAATAACTGTTTCTTTTAGATCTTAGTAACTGCAAGTAAGTACAAATTTGATAACATTGTTGCTTGAAAGGGAACCTTGTTTGGAAAACTTTACCATTAACATAGAAAAGGACACCAGTGTTTCATGCTGTATTTCGTAACTATACTCTCTTAAAATGAACGAGTGAAAATAACTCAACTTGAGTGCTATTTAACTCTTTCATCTAGATAAAACCGGCCTTCTCACCTTGAGTTAAAATCACTCAAGTGAAAGAGTTATATGGAAATAGCTCAATTTGAGTGGAAAAAAATTCACTCAAACTTGAGTTATTTTCACTCGAGTTTGAGTGATTTTCAGTATTACCTGAGAGAATCATTTTCACTCAAACTTGAGTGATTTTAACTCGTGTTTGAGCGATTTTCAGTATTTAAGTTTGTAAATTGCAGTCAAAATTTTTACTGTTAATATTCGAAATTTTTGTATTTAGTGGTGCCATCTATCGTAAGCGATAGAAAATACTATAGTTTTCGTTTAAAAAAAATTCCTTTTGAAAGAAAGACTTAGATAATTTTTTTAATCATAACGTTTGTTGAATTTAAATATCGACTTAGATAATATAGTACTTGTGAAAGTTTTCGCTGTGAGCACATCGACACTGTGTATCCTGGGATTCGAACTGGCTTCCCGTCTGTCGTGAGATTAACCGATTAACCATCTCGGCTACAGTCCTGTGTCAAGACGGCTGCAAAGAGCTAATTAGTTTCAGGAGCTGGGTCTTGTAGGCGAGGATAAAGTTTTTATTTGTTAAATCAAATAAGGTGAAAACGCAGTTAAAAAATATTTTCAGAGTTAACAGTTTGAATAGCAGCATTTTGTGTTTATCCAATTATTTTGATTGTATACGGTAAAACAACAATTAAATGAATTATTACTTAAGAGATTTTTTTATGAAAAATTCCTAACCACTGTAGATTTGAGTCTTTTTTATTCTTTCCCCTAAGTTACGTCATTTTTCTTTGAAGTTTAATTTTTAAAAGTAAGGAGCTCTAAACGAATTGTTAAAGTAAGCAGTTTTATAAATATTATGCTCATTTAGGTTCAATCGAAAATACTATGAGTTATTTTTTTTCGAACAAATTTTTTCGTTTAATTTATAAAGCTTTATTTTCAAGCAATAAAAGAGGTATATTGTTTTAAATTGCCTAAATTTTTTTAAGACAAATTTCTGAAACTAAGTGAAATTAATAAATTTTTGAAGAAGACGTTTGAAGCTAAAAAATCTGGATTAAATACCCTTTTTCAAACTCAATTTTGCAAAAACTCTTTTGATATAAATTTATTTAAAATCCAAACTATATATTTGTTTTGATTAGAAAAAAATAAGTATAATTTTTGTTCTGCAATAATCCTAGCTTAGTATGAATTCAAATAAAAAAATTAACTAATTAACATTAACTACTTGACTTTACTTTAATATTGTTTTTACCATGAACTTTGCTCAAACATAGTTTTCTTAAGTCAAAAAGAAAGAAATAATAAAAATTAATGAAAACGACATTTTTAATAAAATTACTAAAATACAGAAATATTTAAATACCTAATTTTAGGCATATTTTAAACTAATTAAATTGTATCGCTTCTGAATTATAAATAATTACAATGAAATCAAGTATGTATTTTATGAATTTTAACTATTATGAATATAGATAGTGTACGTTATTTCCGTTATCAATATATATGTTTAGAATTTTTACCTAATTGTAAGAAATTAATATATAATCAAAAAGAAAAAACGTTTTAGAAATTTAATATACCAGCCAGGAAAGCAAGATTGAAGACATCAAACTCAATTTTACAACAATGCAAAGTAACTGCAGTTTTTCTGCAGATTCATCAGAAAGTATACTTCTAAAACAATGACTGCATAATTACTTCAAATTTACTGCAGAATGACCACGGATTTAAAGTTTCAGTTTTTTCTAAATTTATGATTTTAAGGTGACCTCACTTAAACTACAGTAATTTTGTAGACAATAGCTAAAAGTTTTTTCGAAATAAATTACTGAGAAATTACTTCGCATTAGCTGCAAAATAACTGCATTGTTTTTACAGTTAAGATTGCACTACAGAAAATTTGCAGTTAACTCTAGAAAAACTACGAAATTACTTCAGTTTTGTAGAATAACTACTGTTTATTTTCAGCTGGGATATAGGTATATAAATTCAAATTGTACCTTTTGAATATATTTCATAATAAATATTACTTTTAATTTTGCTCCTATTTTTTTTACTATTAATCTATAACTATTGTAAAATTCTAATTTATTTGCATTTTCAAATACTTTAATTGGCATTGTACCTTTAATTAAATATTAGTTCCGCATTTTCATTTTGCAAAGCAAGAATTTCGCTCAAATAAGAATGTATTTCACTCAAGTTCAGTTAAAAAAATTTAACTCTTTTTTGAGTTGGGGAAATAACTCTTTCATTTTAAGAGAGTAAATTATTGAAGTGATAAATAGGACATTTTTAACTTATTTTGACCTAAATAAATACGAAATAATGAAAAAAGGTAAGGAAAATTCTGCCTCGAAAGGTTAACCGATAATTTAAAAAGAAAATATCGAAGCTAAACCCCGTCAGTCGACATCCGGGGAATATTGTAGATGCAAAGTGCAATACTCAGCAAGAAAAAGGAGGACTCATAAAGGTAGGCTTGGCGACGATCTATGGCAACACGTCAAAATAATGTGCAAGGGAGGCAAAAACAACTCCAGGGAAAATCCTGAGTGATGCAGGCTGGGAGCCGCAAGGGCAGAGCAGCACCCTCACCAAGATCCAAAGATTCCCTCCCCCCAACCAGAATGTCTCAAAGAATTTATTTAGACCTTGAAATTAACAAAAGTTGTTACTCAGAAAACAGAATTTAGGAGTTTGAGTGTCCAAACAAAACAGGCAGGGCATCAAGCAGAAAACAATAAAAACAGTAAAGGTGGCAAACATATTGTGATGAGGAAAAGTACAACAATTTGTACAAAGCCAATAAAACAGAAACAATTTTAATTAGAAGAGTTACAGTGAGGCAGCCGTAAAGAAGCATCTATAAACAAGCGAAAATACAAAACATGAACGGTAAGAAAATTTGACTACATTTTCGACAATATTAGAAAGAAAATATGTTCAATGTTGAACTTTGAATTTAAAATCCATTTCAGAAGCCCTTCATTTCTATTTCCAATTTATGCGTTAGAGAAAATACGTGCATTTTCTCCTAATACATAAATTGATGATGCATTATGCATGCGTGATGCATTTGTGACTTCCATCAACCAGCCTAAATGATAAAACTCTGAGTTAATCTTCTAAAGAAATCATGCATTGAGAATTGAGATGAATGACATCAATCTTCTGAAGTTCAAATCTACATATCAAATTAATTAATTTTGAAATTAACAAATAATTAATGATTCTTAGATAACGTTTAGTTTCGGAACTGAAAGCGGAAAATATTTCAAAGGGAGAAAGGAGTAAGTACACACTTAAAGCTTTGAAGAACTAACTTTGAAGCACACTTACAGCTTTGAAGCCAAGTTACTTAAATATTTCTAGTAATAGCATTTCAAATGATAATAGAAAAGAAAATTAAATGCTGAGTCGATTAAAATATTTGTTTTGCTCAAAAAGTTTTTTAGTAATGTGAAAATTTTTCTCTTTTATGATTTTTTCATGACTATTTTTAATTGGGCAAAAAATGAGGATATCATAATACAACCGAACACTCTAATTGGTAATTCTAGGAATGTATTATATTTCAAAAAAGTTTAAATTTATTAATATTGACTTATATTCAGATTAATTTTTAAGAATTAATTTTTCAAGCTTAGAATTCCTTTTTTACTTTTGTTTTTTAACTTTATTTCTGCTGTTTTTGTTTTAATTCTTTGACCTTTATAATTAACATGGCAAGTTATTTAATGCATTTAAACCTGTTAACAGGGGAATAAACTTGCCTTCTCCTTGTTTCACAATGGAGAATTTCTCTTATAGTTATAGACAAGATCATCATACCTTGAGTAATTTCCATGACGAAAAATGTCGTCATGCCTATTACTGTAGTAATCTGTGTATTTCGCCATGCCCACTTAACAGGTAAAAAGTTGTTGCTCTTAAATTCATTATGGATTTTTTTAAATCGTACATAAGGCAACTCAAGGATAAGCACAGGTTGCTCCTGAAAGATCAATTTTAAATGCTATTATCATATTTCTTATAAAACTTCAAGCTCAATGAAATTTAAAATGGGTTTTTTTCATACTATGTGCGTAAAAATCGAAACATAAATGAGTGTTGAGTTAGAAACCTATTTTTAACCAATTAAGCTATACAGTTGACACCATTCGTTGATTGATTAATTAATTTGGAGCACTTTTATTATTTAAAAACATAAGCTGTGTTTTCGAATGAAAAAAAAATAATTTAATGACCTACCGCTAATTTCTACGCCACGTCTATCTCAAAACCAACAGGAAAAATCTCGTGAAATTGAAATTCTAGCAAAATTTTATTTTTAAAAAAAATATAGTTTATTCTCATATAAGTTGATGCGTAGTTAAATCCCTCTTGCTGTAATCATTATCGCTCTTAAAATCGATCAGAAAAATATCGCGTAAACTAGACTGCATGTTAACTTTACTAAATATCTTAATTTGTTCCAGGTAAAGCTTATAGCAGACCGATTATATGGATAAGACAATAGTTCCTCACGGATTTTTTTTTTCAAATATTTTGTTTTCAGGAAATACAAAATGCTAAATATTTTCGGAGATCTTAAATTCAATGTTGATGATTAAATTGTTGATAATTAAATTGGTCTGTTTTTTATTATTTTGTTTGTATTTCTTACGAGTAATTAATTATTTTATTCTAATGGCCGGCATTTTGTGACAAAAAAGACAGATTTTAGTTTTTTTTTCGGTTTTAAACATAGCTACATTCCTACATAACTGCTAATTTTTGGTATCGTCTGTTTCACATTGTACTAATATGCAGTATGGAGGTCGGGCTATGTCCGTCTGTAAGTGCACTAAATCATTTTTAGTATTTAGGATTAAAAAAATTTAAAATGTAAGAAAAAGTAGACGAAATAAAACCTGGAAACCATTATATAACTTTACTTTTCGTTTCACTAAAAACAAAATATCAAAATTGGACCGCTAGACCAGAAAGACTACTCAAAGAATTAAAAAAAAACGTTATTATTAAGATCTTAAATATCTATTAGAAATCGGAACTCAAGAATGGAAAATCCCCTCAAAGAATTTTAAAAATAATTTGTTTTAAGATATTAAATATCAATATTAATAAAAAATTTTAAAAATAGAAGAGAAATTTTAAAATATAAAAATACATTTGCAGAGAAAGAAAACTGTCCCATTTGATGATCATATATAGTGTTGATAGTCACCATGATATTATCGTGTTCGATAACTATCGTTGACAACAATGGCAAAAAAAGACTATCCTACAGTAATAAAAAAAAAGACTCTTTCAGATTTTGTCACATTTTTGCAAATATTTCAAGAAATGCTTAGATAATTATTTTATAATTTTACACTTGTTTAGATTATGAAATGTGTCATACTTATCAATAAAATTCAAATTTTAAGGGGTTTGAGGGACTGGCAATAAACTGGTAATGCAAGAAACTGGTTTTGAATATCTAATGAAAGAAGTTACAGTAAATGGCTTGAAACGTAAATATTAGATTACTATGGACATTATATACAACATTTGAACAAAGCTTTGAAAATGTAACTTGAATACTCATGCACATATGGATATTTTCATGAAAAAAAAATCTAATTTCTTTGCCGTAAGTTTTAATACTTTATTTAACTCTTAAAACATTCAACAAAACTAAAAAAAAATATAATTGAAACGATTTTATCTTTATAGAAAAGAGAACATTTTACAATTTGTGCGAAAAAAAATCGTTGAAAATTACACAAGATATGAGCATTAAAATTCATCCGTTCATTTGTGCCCACGTGCGAGAAACCTTTGCATAATTTTTTTGGCAATCGTATTAGGTAGCTTTTGAAAAAAATCCGGTTTGAATATTTTTAAAATTTAAAATGTTCTACGAATTTTCTAAACTTTTCTTTCTTAAGAAAAGAAATGATGGAATGTTTAACTTTAAATAGAAATTCCAACTTTCCTATTTAAAATTTTAACAATTACGGGTACAAAAATATAAACATCCAAATAAAAACCAAAAATGGTGACAATTGAAAAGGTGAGTGGCTGAAAAGTCCGTTATAGGGATTATTTGTGTCATGGTGAATATTTGTAACGCTATTTAACGAGCCGCAATGGCTCAGGGGATAAAGAGTTCGCCTTCCAATGAGGTGAAATGGTATGAATCCCAGTGATGGCTGGTTGATACGAATCTGCATCCGGCTTTCACCGACCACAGTGCTGACATGAAAATATCCTCCGTGTTAGACGGATCATGGGTTAGAGTTCCTTTGCCGTGCGGCTAACCGTGGGAGGTGGATCTTCCTCTCCATGTAACGCAAATGTGGGTTAGTTCCATCGAAAACGTCCTCCACGAAGGCAAATTTCGCCCTATCCTTGATCTAGGAGTTCCCTTTTCTTCTGGATTGGGTTCGAAATTGCAAGGATGCGGAGTTGAACATTAGTTGTCGTAAACTTAAAATTCGGTCGGCTGTTCAACGGCGGTAATAAAATAAAATGCTTCTTAACATTCTGATTACAGATTTAGTTATAACAAAAAATTATAGAGGGAATCTACATATCTAGTTTAACACGTTAAACTGATTCGAGTGTGGGGATTTCTTATCCGAAACTAGTTTTGTTTGGAAATCTTCAGAGTGTTTGGCTTAGTTTAGTTTTTGTTTGAACATAAAAGTTTATAAAATTTTATTTCCGCAAACTTTTTGCAAATAAATATATTAACTACTGATGTTAAACATTTCGATGTCATTTAATAGAGATAGAATAAATCACGTGCTTAAATTAGGAGAAAAAAATTACCAAAAATTTAAATTAAGTCCGAAACTAATTGTTTTACTTTCATCACATTTTATGCCATAGCTATTTATTCAAAGATTTGAACATATTCAAGTTATGTATCAAAACTTTAGAAAATGTTGATTTCAATGTGATTTCTTTAAAAAAAATAAATAAATTGAATTTTTAGAGTACAGATTGGATGCAGAATGGATGAAATTGCTATAAACATTTCTACCATTCAATTGTTTTAACATCAGCAATTAAATCCTTCGTTTACATTAAAAAAGTACCTTCCATTTTAGGGGAAAAAAACTCAAATTATATAATTAAATGAACGAATTTTCCCTCATATTTTTTTTTAACTTTCGTGTTTTTAATTAAAAGAAATCCAATTAAACTTTTCATACAACTAATTCTTTTTCACTAAGCATCGTAGAAAAACTTTATAGAAATTGTTCCCTAATAAATCCATAGAAAAAATGAAGGAAAACTAAATTCTAGTCTTTTTATGTCTAGCTTTTTTTATTTCAAAATTGCTTTTCTTCTTTTTTTTTTTGCTTTAAAATGTAATATTTTTAAAGAATATTTCTAACCTTTGGTATTAAAACTAATTTATTCAATTAAGTTTCACTAGAATGATTCTGTTGTCAGAAAACCTGAAAACGAAGATAGAACTCAATTATTGTTTTAATCTTCTCTTTTCAATAAAACTTATTATCTCTAAATTCCTAACCTTCAAGACTTATTCTACATTTTTCTAAGCATTAAAAATATGTTTAAAAATAAAATAGTTTGAAAGTTTTAGAATAATGGGACATTTTTATTCATTCTTTTAATTCATATTAGTAGTTGTTGACTCTTGAATGGTATCTCTTATTCCATTCGGTATTCATTATATGTAGATTTTTTTAATAATTACTGGGCTTCTCCCTTTATTGAGTTTCTTCATTCTAAACTTTTAAATGATCAAATAATATGTGCTTTAACACCAAAGTCCATTTTATTTGAGAGAGCATTTAGTCTTAATTACCCAACAGTTCTTGCGAACTGGGCTGAAAAGAGAAAGAATGACTGGTTCATTCCTTACTCAAAACTGAAGCTACGATTCCCCGCCTCATGACGTCACGTCGCACACTTGAAAATTACAACTAAAGGATATGAAAACTTTGCTGTTTATACTTTCTGTAAAAAATGAGCTAAATGTTCGACTCTTTTCTGATAACAGCCGTCAAACATTACGCTGCTAACAAATTATTTCTGTTCAAAATTATAGTATTTATGCATATTCTTGGTATTCCCTATAATATTAAAAAATAACATTTTAAATATAGAAATTTTTTTCAATGGTTGTCGTCATCGTTCCATTATTGTTTTCCAATTTTAGTTTTTAACTTTTACTGTTAAATCAAAGAATGTATATCACGATACTTTTTAGTTGCATATTGTTCGATAACAATGGTTTATTAATTGGGATACCTAATTTTAATATACACATACATATTTTTAATGCTGACATTAAAAGATATATTATGAAATAGGAGGAATTTTAAAGCATTTATAACTTTTATTTTTGAAGTCCAGGATTTTATTTTCTTTGACTTAATAATTTTTTTACTTTTTCTTTTCTGTTTAAAGTTACGAGACTGTATCGATTTCATTAGCGAAATTCTAATACAAGTTCCTAAACGCCTAAGCGGGAAACTTAAACCATAATGCTTCGTTATTCGCAACAGGATAAATTCTTCTGGCACATCTCATAATTCATTTGATGTCCCCTTTTTATTTTCTGAAGTAAAACATGTAAAATTACGCTTTCTCATTTTTTGTTTTATAATAATTCTTGCAGGTCGCTATCACGCAAGCTAATATTTGACTACTTCTGTTAAATTCTTGTTATCAGATGAAAAGAAAATTTTTTCAAAATAAGAAAAGAACTATTGAAAGCAATAAATGCATGGAAATAAGTTTAAAAAAAGAATGCTAGTTACATGCTAAACAATTTATTTTTAAAGCGAGAAGTTGATGCCACACCGCCGTGGCGTCACAGACGCAAATCAGAAGCTCGGAGCGGCACTAGTCTCTTTAAAGAAGTGAGCTAGCCCTTCTATTCACTCATTAGCCCTGTCTTGTGAATCACTACATTAAGTGGTCGCTATGCCATTGATCGAGAAATGGAAAATTTTAAGTTATTTCAATTTAATGAGCATTTTGAATGCTTAAAATTAAAATGCCATTAATTTTATTAATAATTTCATACGAGTATTTAATTATATAATTACAAAATCTGAAGAAGATCTTATCGTTAAAAAAAAATGTTTGGAATTTTGAACAATTAACTGAAATTATTATTTTCATGAAGAAGTCATTATTACTTGAGAGACTTAATTATTACTGCAATTTAAATACCGACACCTTATGTATAAATAAATACAATAAATAAAACATTAGTATTAGTATTTATGTCAGAGTTAAGTGAAGGAATCAGTTTTTTTTACAGATAATCTTGCTTATTTACATTTATGTTAGAGCTAAAGTTTAAAAATCAGTTATTCTACAGATAATCTTGTTAATAGGCCAGATTGACCAGAGTGTATTTCTATGTGTTATTTCTTATATAATTATGTTATTTCTTAATGTGAAAATATGTGTTATTTCCTAAATTACCAAAGTAATCTGCAAACTACCTGAGTCATCTGCAAACTACTTACGGAATCTGTACATTATCTACGAGGCATTCGTTAAAGTGAAAATTAAATCCTTCCTGGAACAACAGCAATGTTTCTGCACGATTAAATTAACATAATTTTATTTATTTAAATTTCGCTATTTAAAAATCACAGTTACTACATGTAAACATACTGTGCGATAGTTAATTGTATTAGAAACAAACTTTTGAATTATTTTATATCTATAAGAAATTTATACGAATTATATTAATTCTATATAGGCAAATTACCCAAACAAGAATTACCTAGATGTAATTTGCAGGAATAACATAAATTACCTACAAGAAATTTATGCTATCGACTAGAACATAATTAACTTAGATTTATATGTCTGCAAAAGAGTGTTACTTTCATGTTATGTATATTACTTACACATATTACTTACAGAACTAGAGAGGAATTATATGTAATTTTAATGACTTTTGTAAATTAAATGAAGTCGAATTTTTCTCAGTTTTCATAAATTGTATGCAATATATTAATTTAATAGCCATTCATATGACTTATTTTTAATTCAAATGAAACCGTTCGTGTTTTTAATAGAAATATATTTCTAGAATTTGTTCATTTATTTTGACACAGGCATTCAAGTAGAGTTTCACATCATATATCATTCAAAGCGATATGAAATGGAGGAAAGTGGAATCTGAATTCGGCTGACCTCTAAATTATAGGATGTTCCAGAGACAAGGGAAATCAGTGTTCCATTCTCTAGGTTAAGTCATCTCTTAGTGTGCATATCAGCCGACGTTATAGAGCGCAAATTTAATTCTATGCATGACTGTTTAAACATGTACAAAAATTCAATTCAAGGGTTCAACTAACACCAACCTTACTTTGCCTTAAATGAACGCTGATGCTTTTAACGTATTCTTATCACTCGCCTTCTTAATGGTTAAATCTAAATTTATAACTATAATGCTCTGCAAAATATTGCTAGTTATTTAATATTGTTTTTGTAAAAATTATTCTAAAAAATAAAAAAAGATGGTTAAAATTGAACGGATTAAATTTCAAATATGTACATTAAAATTGATATTCATTTTAACAGTAAAAAAGCAAATTTTGTCTGCTTAATAAAATGTTTGCATAGTTCAACACATTTGCAAAAATACTAATTAGGGTGATTCAATACACTGTCAAAAAAATCCGAAGTAACATTAGAAAATATCAAGAAGACTAGATAATTCAAATACTTTCCTAGATATTTTACAACATTAAGCTTAGTGTTTATTTCATAAACATAGTTTACTAACATAGATATACTAAACATGTTATGTTTGTTAAATTTAATTTTTTAACGGCTCTAGAAAAATGTAAGGCAACTCTGTTTCCTTGAGATTTTCTTACAAGACAAACAAATTTTCTAAGAGTGTTCAGTCGTGACGCACTTGGATGTAAAGTTGAGCACATCATAAGGTTTGGCATCTGTAAAGCAGTCCTTGACCGGAAATGTCATTGTGTGTCTCTAAGGGAACCTCTCTGCTATGGACTGGCTGTTCATGCACATTATTTTTGTCTACACTGTCTTAATTTTATATTTCCAGTTTAATTTTATATTTTTTGTAAAATCTGTCCCAAGCTGCATTTTTCAGCAGGATAATGTCTCAATTTACGCCGAATATTTGAGCTGTTATAAAAAAAAACAGAGGTCGTTTTTGATAACAGGGAGCTTGTCATAACTTTACTTTTACTTTTATATCCGCATTTCGGCTGGAGTTGCAACGTAAACAGAGTTTCCATAACATATGAGAAATCACAATGTGTTAAATCAGGAGCCTCGGAGAGAAGAAACACTTTTTGCAATCTTAAGGCAGAAAATTTCATGCTGAACAAAAGCCATCATAATTAAAGATGACGGAGAAACATAATGCATATAATACGCGAGTAGGGGGGAAATGACGGCTGCACTCTACTCTTGGGATTGTTGACCTCTCTTTCTATAGTGCTATGGGATAAGCTCTTCACCACATTTCGGATTGATGACCTATCGTCTATAAGATGAGCGCTACATCGAACTTCCTCAGTATGGCTGAGGTTAGTACGGCGTCATACCTCAGTATGGTCTCATCCATAACTCAGTATGACGTCAAATTTTTACAAAATCCCCATAGATTAGAAGAAATATATACTAAAAATTAAGAAGCATATCTTTTCTATAAGCAATACTACGTTAAGAGCATATCTATGGTTAACATAGTGGTGGGCATTTTGTTAATTTTTTATATTTTTTGAAAATGAAGAAATCATTTCAAACTTATTCCAGATTTCAAAATGAGTGTCAAATTTTTCAAAAATAATTATATGTGTCAAGAAATAAGTTATCAAAAGTTTAAGAAGGATTTATTTACTCACGTTAAGAGCATATATGTATAATTGACAAAAAGGAAGACAATTTGCAATTTTTTTTATAATTTTTTGCAATGAGGAACTTATTATTTCAAGCGTGATTTAGATTAAAAAATGAGCGTCAATTCTTTCAAAAGTACCCGTATAAGTCAAAAAAAAAAATGTACTCAAAATTTTTAAGAAGCAATTTTTAGTCCAAACAATGTTACGATAAAAGCATACAGATGAAAATAAAGGTCCCTTTGAAAATTTTCGTATCTTCTTCCTACAAGAAATTTATTGGAAACTTTATATTCCGATTACAAAGTAAGCGTTAAATTTTCTTCTCATAGATAAGAAGAGATATATAAATTTTTTTTTAAGAAGCAATGGTTTAATCTAAACCAGGGGTTCCCAACCTTTTTGTATCTAAGAGCAAATACCAGAATAGCGGTCGAATGGCGGGCACCATTTATTTTTTAAGATAAATTTATAGTTGATAGACATAGGTAATAATGCACACTACATACAATGCACAAAAAATTTAATTTTAAAAATTAATTTAACTTAGGAATATAATTAGTATTTATATTCTTGTGTAGAATAAATGATTACTAAATTGCTTTTTCAAACCATACGAAGTATAAAAATTATTTATAAAATATATAAAATACAGTCAATGTGACTTTTGGCATTGCTTCATTGGCCAGCTCTTCATAATTGGGAGAATACGGTGAAATTCCTGCTCGCAAGCAATCGTCAAGGTGTTCATCTGCAAGTCGGGATCTATACTTTGATTTTATGATATTTATTGTCGAAGGCAGTGATTCACACAAGTATGTGGAACCAAAAAACTACTTTATTTTATATGCTGCTCTTTTTAAGAATGAAATTCATTTCTGACAACTATATTCCAGAATTTCTCATCTGATATAATAGTTTTGAAGATAATGTCATTCTGAAGATCCTAAATTTCTATCTCCATTTCTCGTCTTACTTGGAGAAATTCTGAAATGTGTGTTGCTACTATGGTTGGTAAAAGGATTTACAAAATATGTGATCAAATATCTCGATGATATTAAACTGTTGAAAGCGCTTTTCAAATTGATCATGCATGGAAAATGCACTAGAGACTTCATTTTCAAATGCGATATCCACAAAACTAGCTTAGCTCTGAACGAGTTTACAGCCCCTATCATTCTTGCTATATGTTTGTCCATTCCCTCCAAGCTTTAATTATTTAATTTTTCCGTTATGTTCGTTATGAACGACAAATCTGTTAGCCAAAGAGGATCTCTTAGATCTAAAAAGATTTGATTTTTGGCTGCAAGATAATTTTTATTTCTTCAATTAAATCTAGAAATCTATCAAGTACTTTACCTTTACTGAGCTAGCGTACTTATGCATGTATTTTATAGCATTTAATGGGGAAATGGAAAACTGAAATATTTTATCGTAGGGCAGAAGCAACGGGCGCACCTAGACCGATCGACGGGCTCCATGGTGCCCGCGGGCATAGGGTTGGGAACCCCTGATCTAAACCATGCGACATTAAGAGCATATATATGGTTAACTTAATGGATTGCGACTTTGCGAATTTCCTATAATTATTTGTAATGAGGATTTAATTTGAATCTTGTTTCTGATTAAGGCGTCAAATGTTTCAAATATACACATAGTTATAAGGAAATAAATACCCAAAATTTTTAAGAAGCATTTTTTTAGTCCAAACCATGCTTCGTAAGGCGCCATGCTACGTCATACCTAATAAGAACTTATCAGCGGAGTTGAATTCTCATCCATACTGAGGAAGGTGGTAGTGCCCATCCTATAGACGAGACGATCGATCCGAAGTGGAGCGAAGTACTCATCTCATAGGGTGGCCATCAACCCGAAAAGTGGGGTGTCGCGCTCATTTTCCCCCTACTCAAGTATTATATGCCTAATAATGTATCCACTCATCATCACCGCCAGAGTGGTCTCTAAACAAACTCCGAATCTTCCTATTTACGTTGGTATGTAGACTGTCCACATCAAATTTAAATTTCGTGAAATCCATCATCTTTTTGAATTAATCCTTATATTAACGATATATTCCCGATTTTCCTTATAACTTCAATTTTCATTCAAAGTAAAAAAAAAACCTTTATTACAATGAAAGCAGAGTAGGCCGTCGATTACAGTAATCGATTACAACTGTAATTGTTCACAGATAATTACAGCTATGTAATCACTAATTACTTGTAATCATGATTACAAAGTTTGATTACAGCTGTAATCATGATTACGTAGACGATTACAGTAATTAATTACTTGCAATCGTGATTACAACTTTCAAAAAATTTTCATTACAGCTGTAATCATGATTACAATTTTGATTACAGTAATCAGTTACTTGTAATCATGATTCCAAGTACTTGCGATTACAAGTAATCAGAACGAAGACGATTACGGGTAATTATGATTACAAGTAATCAAAATATATGATTACATGCAATCATGATTACATGTAATTTGATTACATGTAATTGTGATTACTTGTAATCAAACTATACGATTACAAGCTATTACACTTGTATACTATATGCAAATTCATTGTGTAAGTATGTATGAGTTTATATATTTTTATGTACATAGAATGTACGCACGCATTAACGTACAATTTGTGATTCCTATATATACAATGTATGCGCAAACGTTGCTTGTATGTACAATATTCATAATTATATTGTAAATTTGTACCAAAGAATTATGCCCAATATATTTATGCACATATGTACTGTATATGTACGCACATATGTACATCATATGAACATTATATGTTCATTTCATCATGTGTACATTATATGAACATTACCTGTTCATTTCATCATATGTACATTATATGAACATTATATGTTCATTTCATCATATTTACATTATATGAATATGCATCTGTACGCTGTATGTATATACATCTGTACAATATATACATCTGTGCAATATATGCATCCCAAATGTGTGTATGTGCATACGTTATGCATGCCGCATGTATGTATGAATATATGTAAAATATAAATTGCCCAATGTACGTACAATCGTACACAAATGTATTATGCATATTTGGATACATACATTGAACATGAACACATTGTGTATATGCACATAAATACATTGGACATGCATATCATGTACATGTATACATACATATATTGTACATACTATATATAATGTACATACTACATATATACCTATATTGTACGTACAGCATATATACCTATATTGTACATACTACATATATACCTATATTGTACATGCATACATATATTATATTGTTCATAAATAAATTGCACATGCATGCATGGGACATACATTGTACAGACAATGTATGTATGTTTGTACAAAGAACAAGCACTTGTATATACATGAGTACATGAACATAGATATACATTTTACATACACAAATATTTGCATAAAATGCATATATTTATTATGTATAAATGTACATGTCTACATTGCTTGTACATACATACGTAATTATTAGCTATATACATACGTACATTTATTTTATACTTACAATATAAGCGTATGTACATGTGTGTGAAACTAAAATGTCTGAACATATGCACTAGATAAAATCATATGTACATACATTTTAGTTACATTCATTTGTGCGTGTGCAAATAAGTACAAAATGCAGTACATGTAAATACGTGCAAAATGTATCACTATAAAATACATTATACTACCTACTGTAAGATATAATCATTTATAAGAATACAATAGTCTTGTAATCGTGTATTTAGATTACAAGTAATCACAATTACATGTAATCATGACTACATGTAATCACATATTTTGATTACTTGCAATCATAATTACCCGTAATCGTTTTCGTTGTGATTACTTGTAATCGCAATTACTTGAAACCATGATTACAAGTAATTGATTACTGTAATCAAAATTGTAATCATGATTACAGCTGTAATCAAAATTTTTTTAAAGTTGTAATCACGATTACAAGTAATTGATTACTGTAATCGACTATGTAATCATGATTACAGCTGTAATCAAACTTTGTAATCATGATTACAAGTAATTGATTACTGTAATTAATATTGTAATCATGATTACAGCTATAATCAAAATTTTTGAAAATTGTAATCATTATTACAAGTAATTGATTACTGTAATTAAAAAATGTAATCGATTACATTTTTAACATTTTTGGCCAACTCTGAATGAAAGTATTATATGCCTAATAACGTATCCACTCATCATCACCGCCAGAGTGGTGGCAAAACAAACTCCGAATCTTCCTCTTTACGTTGGTATGTAGACTGTACACATCCAATTTAAATTTCGTGAAATCCACTGTCTTTTTGAATTAACCTTTATATTACCGATACATTCCCTATTTTCCATATAACTTCAATTTTCATACAAAGTAAAAAAAATGTTATTACAATGAAAGGATAATTTTTATTAATTTATTTTTCTTTTATTTTGAAAAAAAATAGGTTTGTAGCTTTAATTAATTTTAAGATTCCTAAATTACTTAATGCACCCTTTGTTAAATTTCATCATTTTTATTGCTTGCTTATATTAAAATATATAAATAAAAAATAATTAAAAATTAACTATAAAAATAAATTTTCTAAACATATGTCTTTTATCCCTTTAAATTTATTTTTCTCACTAACTTATAAAACGTTTTCAAATTATTTTCTTAGCCAAGGAATAGCGTTTTTTAATACAAATACATCTGCTATCATAACAAATTTACCTTTTTGAGTTACATTATTTGTGTTACTTTTTATTGTGGACTTGAAAGAGTAATAAACGGCATATAACATTTCAACTATACAACTTCGTTTATATCTTTAAAAAAGTTTCGAGAAGCATCTTTTTCTTCTTCTTAAAATTTCTAAATTGGAATTGAATTATACTCCTAGACGTGAATGTGACTGGAATAGAAAATTACCAACTGGAGTTGGAAACTTCAAAAGAGATTGAGCTATCATACGTGCATTACTTGAAACTACCTTTTTAAAATAATAACAGTAAAGTGATTTTGCCAAATGTTAAAATTTCTCTCAGAATTGATGTTTTCAAGCAATTTGAAACACATATTGTATGAAAGTTTTAGCTTTTATAAAGCTTTAAAGAAAATACGAGGATCAAAAATATATCGTCTGAAAGTATGAAATTTCAATTAATTTATTTTCTATATAAGTTTTACTAAAACTATGATACTTATATTCCTTTTTATTCAAACATTATATTAGTAATGTTCTAATATAATTAAAATCAAAAATTACTACCACACATGCATTATGGTGGGTAGAAACAAGAACCACTAATTATCGCCCGATAACTTCCGATTGGATTGCATTATGTCTTATAAGGTAATAACACAGAATTTGATATGAAATTTTGATATCAAAAAGATTTTAGTTTTAGGAGCAGAGTTTGAATATTATTATTATATCTGAGGTATGTCTGCTTTAGGCTATGGAGTACAACCCAGATTCACTGGTCAACAACATAAGAAAAAAAAAGGAGGAGAATATGTTCAGGGTCCATTCTCTTTATTTTAACATCTCTTCACGTCACACAAGTCTCATGAATAGGCACTGGAACTGTTAAATCAAATCTTGAGCTTTGAAGGGAACACGTGTCTCCTTCTCTGAATGCTCTGTTGTTATCTTAAAAATTAATACAGTGAAAAATGGCCAATATATTAGAATTACCAAACCTGCATAAATGCAAAATTTTGTAACTGTTAAATAATTAAATATCGGAGAATAAACTTTATATCTTGAGCATGCAGAGAAGGAAATCAAATCTTGAAGAAAAAGATCACTTAGTTTCCAAAGTAACAGAAATCAAAGTGATCGTCCATCCGGGCAACTGGCTTAGAAATTTTCACGGTTACGGTAGAAAGAAAAAAAACTAGGGGCAAGGCACAGTCACAAAAGTGATATTTTAAATTTATAATGCCAAAAGTTTGAAAGCTGAGTCTATTGTGATAGCATCATCACATTATCTTCTTGAAATATCCTAATTTATTGCATAAATAATCTCAAATGTGTGCAAGTTTAAATCAAAACGTCAACGAAGATGATTTTGACATAACTATAGATCAAAGAGTCGCCTTCATTTCTGGGCTAGGCACAAAGCTTATATGGAGACATTATTTAACGCAAATATATAATAAATTAAACTACTACTATCCAAATCAGACTAATCAACGTGAATAAAGCACAATTAATTACGTAAAGATGGACATACTATAGATTCGGTTCTGTTAAAACAGTTAAGGAACAAGTTTGTGAGTCACGTGATTTAAAGTGAGCAAGATGTAGAAATTAAGTTAAATTAGTTTTCAAAATATTAGGTATAAATAGGCTGCCATAAGGATTAGTAACGAAATTCTTAGAAATTTTAAAAAGATGGATTGATTCCCAGAAGTCAAGATCAGCAGCTGAAACATTGAATGTCACTCAAACTTATGTTATTTGAGTTCTAAGTATTGAGGATATCGAATATTAATACCCTGATTTTTGTATGATACGCTTGAGTACTGATACTTTTGGTCTAAACAATATACAAAACATCACACTAAAAAAGAATAACTCAGATATTAATATCAAAAATAGGTTCTTTAAGTTCAGTTAAATTTAATTTGTTCATAAAGAAGAAAATTATTTTAAACACAAGTCCTTTATATTAATTTTAAAACAAATTACCAATTAGAGAACGGTAGGTTATATTACAAATATATATCAACTCATAAGACTTGCAAAGATTGATGCAAATAATAAAAATATTTTATTTATGTCCTGATAATTACTTTGCCTAGTTACAAATTTTACATTCCTTAATTAGTTTTGTCGACTTAATTTTATATTATAATAATACTTATTTAACTTGTCTACTTACAAATATTAATTTGAATACGAAAGTTGAAACATTCGAAATAACGAAATATGAAGTTTTCAACTTAATATTTCTAACATTAAACAATGTTCAAAAACTTTATCTCTCGAACGATTCCCTTTTATTAATTGAGTTGTGAGTCAGTTGGGAAAAAGTCATTCTACAGAATTATGGAAACTTAATTTATGTAAGGCAATAACTTTAAGATGAAGTCTTATTTGTGTTCATAAACACTTCACGGTAATATCAAAATTATCAAAAGTAAGATAATATAATAAGGGAATATATAAAGGAAAAAAGGAATAAAACAACAAAGGGCAAAAAGCTAATTCAAATAAAAAAAAAGTAATGAAAATAAGAGAATTAAAGCATCTTATTCTATTCTAGTTAAACGGTATTTTTATAGACTTTTAAAACTTTTGTTACACCAAGTTTATTTTAGCCATTTCAGTTATCTAGTCTTCTTCTTAATAAAACATTTAGAACTGCATTTTGTGGACAGTCATCAAAAAGATTCTATTACTAACACTATTTTTTTAACAGGTGAATTAAGAACTTATGTTAACTATGAAGATGGAAATATTCAAACAAACAAGGAAGAGGAAGAAGCTTATAATATGAAAGTAATATATCTAAGAAAGGATTCCGCGTTTGAAGAAATTTAAATAATTAAAAATGTAGCTAAATATTTATAAATATTTTTTAAATATAAAACTGGTTTGAAATACATACACGTAGCACATTACAAACTAAGGTAGACAACGTTAAAGAGCACAAAAATATATTAAAAGCAGACAGCTGTTTCGGATGCTCAAAGGGCAACCTTCATCAGTGCAACAGAAAACAATAAGAGAACAGAGTAAATATATATAGAAAGATGACGTCACAAGAGGGTTTAGAGCAACGGCCAATAGGAGGGAAGGGTGAACGGAAGACGACGAATAGGAAGCAAGGAACAAAGAGGGGGGGGTAGTTAGGTTTTATCATAGATTTCCAAACAGGAGAAATATAAGGAACACTTGATAGGTCATTGACCAACAGTTTGGAATTTTTGAAAATATGATAAGACTCGTAAAAATCTAAATCGAATATTGAAGAACAATTTTGAATGACTTTAGAAGAAGAAAAATTAAAATTATGATTAGAGTCCCAACAATGTTGGGCAATAGATGAGCGTTTAAATTCTTGTTTTTTGACATAAGCTTCATGTTCCTTGACACGGCACTTTAAGGCACGCTTAGTTTGGCCAATATATGAAAGGCCGCATTGGCAATTAATTTGGTAAATACCCCAGCTACTTTGACTGTCAATGGGCTGCTTGAGATTAGAAAATTTTATCTTATTAATGGGACTGAAAATAATATTAAAATCAAACTTCTTTAGGATATTAGCAACTTGCCGACTTATTTTAGGAAAATAGGGTAAAATGACTAAATTGTTAGAAAATTCTTTGGAAGGTTTATCGGCATGTGATTGTTTAGTTAAGTTTCTATGAATATTATCAATAATGTTAGGAGAATAACCTCTGTCATGAGCAATGGCTTTGATGTAATTTAATTCTGCATCAAGAAGATCATTGTTAGAACAAATATTTACCACGCGGTAGACAAAAGACCGAAAAGATGCAAGTTTTTGGTTGGGAGGGTGGGAGGATTTGTAGTGAGGGGGAAGAGAAACAGGAAAAGGTTTACGAAAGACAGTAGTATGGAATGAATTATCATTCCGAGTCACAAGCACATCTAAGAAAGGAAGTTTTTGATCAGACTCTAATTCAAAGGTGAACTGAATGCAAGAATCAATGCTGTTCATAACATTAAGGATTTGATCTAAATTGCAATTATTATCCTCTAACAAAGCAAAACTGTCATCAACGTATCTTTTATAAAAGGGGAAAGTTAAGAGTTTGAATAGTTTACTCTCAAAATAAGGCATATAGATGTCACTAAGTATAGGGCTCAAAGGATTTCCCATGGCAAGACCATTGGTCATACTGTAAAATTTGTTGTCAAACGCGAAAGTATGTTGTTGTAAACAAACACGGGTAAGGTTAACATATTCATCGACCTCATATTGGGAAAAATGATATTCCGAAAGTCTAAGTTTTAGACATTTTTTAGCCCTTTGAGCATCCGAAACAGCTGTCTGCTTTTAATATATTTTTGTGCTCTTTAACGTTGTCTACCTTAGTTTGTATTTTAGCACAAAGGTCGCCCACTTGTGTATTTTACGTAGCACATTGTTTAGAATTACATAATACTGTGCTTGGCTTTGTGTTGCAAAAAACGTTGGTTTTATTATGTCTTTAGCAGATGTTCAATTAAAAGTTACAATGGAGAGATATGTAAAGCGAGTAATGTAAAGCTTATAACTATTTCTGAAAAAAAGATTTTAATTGAAACTAAACTTAAATTAACTTAACATTTAAGATGCACAGTTTCCTTTCGAGTATAATTCGAAATTTAATTTCTAGAAGTAATCTAATGGAAGAATTAGGCTTCAAACACCAACTCATTGCTTCTTTAAAAACAATTTCCTCTTTCAATTCTGATGCTAAACGTTCTCCGAGAATCATTAACTATTTATTAATTCCAAAACTAATTAATTTGAGGTAGATTTAAACATCTGAGGTCTTATAGCATTAATCATAATTCTTAATGCATGAATATTTCAGAAGATTGAGCTCGGAGTTCCGTTGATTAGACTGGCTTGCGAATAAGTGATTCAAGCAATAAAGGCATAAAGACTAATTCTTCTATGCTTAAATTTAGAATTAGAAATGATCACATACAGACCGATGCAATCACTTCATCGACGGCTCATTTCTTCAACACGATCACTCCGCCAACTACTCGCATCTTCGGCACGATCACATTGCCTACAGCAAACACAATCACTTCGCCGATAGCTCATTTCGCCGACAGGGTCAATTCAGTTCTAATATTTTCCAAAATTTGATTTTTTTTCCTCCAATTTTCGTTAATTAGTTTTCAAATATTTTTCTTGAAATATCTTTGGACTTTTTTATATTTGCTATGTTCTATTTTATGGTAGTTGTAAATAGGCTAACAGTTTTGAGGTGGTGCGCTTGAAAACACTTTATCTGATCCCCTGTGTTGGCTAGGGCTGTACAAATACTTTTTTATAGTATTACGTATAATTTATTATTTAGTTTTTTTTAACAGTTATCATTTAAAATTCTCACTTTATACACCTCACAAACCCCTTGTGAATTCTAATCGTAAAGACACGGTTCCCAGTAGAACACCAAGGTCAAGCGTCTCTCGCTCCGGTCAGTAAGCTGGTAGGTGACCACTTTCATCAGCCTGCGTAGGGATCCAGGGTGCTGTTAGCACCCCAGGTTCGTCGTTAAACTGTTCTACCGTGAAGTGCTCGAGTTTCCAAAGCACAGGAGCCATCTCCTCTGCAAAGAATCAAAATTGCGATGGCATGTCTTCGGATCGTCCTCAGGGTTGTTTCATAGACCGTCGCCAATAGCCCATTTTGCAGCTCTAGTGCGACGTAAATAAAGTACCTACCTATCTAGCTTGACTAAAAAATAACTAAAATCAAATGGAATGATTAAAGTAGTAGGATATTTATACATACGAAGATAAAAATCGTGAAAAATAAAGTCGGAATAGCTTTTAAGAAATCAATTTTTTTCAATATCAAAAGATTTTTTAAAAATTAAATGATTCAGAAAACATTTGACTGATTTCGTTCAAATTTTGTATTCTGTCATTTAAAACTTCATAGTTTCAAATTATGAAGAAAAAAATTTCATTTTAAAACGTTTCTAATTTTATAAAATAATTTAATAATTATAAAAAAATATCTTTTACATTGATTTATCTTTTCATAAACGAATTTTATAAATGTAATCAAAAATGTTTCAATTAGCTTAAAAAGTTCTCGAGATGAAACTTGAAATTAACAATAAGAAGTCCACATTTTTAATTTACTGATCCTATTGTGACTATCTTTTTAGATGGCGGCTATTACCTCTGTTTCAAAAATCGAGAATTTGAGCCCTTGTAAATAACGATATGTATATTAAGAGAGACGCTCGGTGGCTGAGTCTTAGTGCTTCGCGCTGTCGTGCCTCAGGTTCTTGGTTCGATCCTCGGACCGAGCAAGGTTGACTCAGCCATTAATCCCTTCAGTGGGTCGATGAAATGAGTACTAAGCATGCTTGGGAACTAAACACTGGTGGTTCCGCGTTGGGCTGACCATCCAACCGGAACATCTGCTCTCGCACCCCAGAGCCCAAAGGTCAAGAAAACTGATATGGTCAAGAAAAACTGTCGCGCCACTGAGTTTAGTATAGTTTATATTAAGAGAAAGTACTTTTTTATGTATGACTTCTAAACTTAAATTAGCGTCTGCATGAATTAATCGACGCATTTAAGATTAATTCCCCAATCCATAAGATTTAGTTAAGATTTTTTTTTCACAGATCCAAGTCCATGAAAGTCTGATTGGTCAAATTTATTCTGTGGTTTCACGTTTTAATTTTGCTAACTGGATATTTTTTTACATTTCAATGTAATATTTTTGTGTATGTTTTGAACAAATTGAACAAGTGGGGTGTGATTTAACAGTTTTGAACATGACATTTCAGTTGACAACGGCCGACAGTTCTAAATCTGGCATCGTCGAAAAATTCGTTTATAAAACCAAGTTATTTATCGAAATAACAGGGTCTTATGCAAGCTTATTCAGTGGTTCATTAAACCATTATTCCTTTAAAACAGGGGTCTCGTTAGACGTATTAATAAAACTCTTTTTGCACTTAGAACTCCTGAAAAAATTTAAGCAATAAATTAATTGATAAAGTATAATCATCAGTTTATTTGAAAGATAATTGAGAAATATTTATGACAAAAACAAATTTCACTTAAGCTATATTTTTCGCAAAAGAATGAAAATGGAATTATTAAAAATAGCTTTTAATAAATATAATGAAGATTTAAAATGGAGAAAAAATACCGTAATTTTTAGCTTCATTTAGTTCGTTGAAAAATACTTCTGACATTTCATTTTTCATTTCAAAATTGCTAAATTGGAATTGTATTCAATGTCTGTACGTGACTGAAATAGAAAATGATCTACCTTTGCAGGAAATTACTTTCAGAGAAGGGTTTAGATTTCATGTGTGTGTACGCCATTCCAAAATAATAACGGCAGAGTTATTTTGTCAGAGGTAATTTAGAATATCTTGGAATCGCAGAAATTACTTTCTTCAAACAATATTTTAAAAGTTTTTGAAATTTTTTTAATTCATAATATGTTTTGGATGTCAAAAAATTGGACGGAACGTTAAGAAGATGTTTATATATATTTTTTAAAAAAATATTTCCTTCAATAGGAATTTTCAATTACAGGAAATTAGGCAATTTTCAATCATTAACCAAAACAAAGAGTTAGCTTTTATATTAACTAATCTTAAAATAACATTTTTCCTTTAGCGAAGGGAAAAAATTTACTTTAGATTCTATTTAATACTATTTTTTGAAGGTAGTGCATATCTATGGAATTACATTCCATGGATTTATATTATTTATTTGCCATTTGTGAACGTTATGCTTTGAATGATGGTCAATTTGTTTAGATGGGTTTTATATAAACCTCAAAAATGGCCTAAATGAAATTTAATTAAACATTCTTTTTAATTTCAATATTAATCTACTATATTAATTAGCAGTGTTTTGCGCAGATCGAATGACTAGATTATTTTTAAGTATCAATGTATTCTTTATCGTTGTGAAAAGCTCAGTGCGTTATGTGGTGTTCTTTGCTTTTTACCCTTCTTTTTCAAATTCTCGTAATTTTCCCATAAATTATTGTTATTTTCAAATTATTGTCCCTTATCTTGTCATTTTCCTTGATAAATATTTTCAAAACTGTTTTCTGTTTTTTTTTCCATACAGTTATTGTTTTATTCCATACATATAGTTTTTTCTTCCCCACCCATATATAAAATTTTGTGATTGAACGCTACATCGTAATAAACGAATACCATATAAATTAAAAACAAAACAAGTTTGACGTTGAAGAATATATAAAATTATTTGTAAATTTTTAAGATTAAAGGAGGAAAAAGAGCCAAATTAAAATATTTCAGTAATAGATAGTTTTTATTCCTATTAAAAAAATAAAACTTATTTAGATTGCACCTTTTTTAAACACATAAAAAATCTCCAGTTAAATTAATATGTTATTAATTACTTTCTTTAGTCTATACATATTACAAAATATAGAAAAAATATTCATATTTGAAATAATTGTAGTTTAAAATTTCTGATACTTCACATTTTTTTAAAAAAAAAAAATTTATTCTCTAATTTTATTTTCAATACAGATTTTAAAAACTAATTTTGACCAAAGAACAAAATGAAATAAAGGAAATTAAAATCAATAATTGCTGCAATAATTAGATTTCAACAGCTATAATTTTTTTTAAATCAGCAATTTAAGTCACTCTGTATAAATACAAGATGTTTTAATATCTATTTCAAATTGCATATTTCTTTAAAAATATTCTTTAAAATTCGCAACGCTCTTTAAAAGCTACTTAGTGTTTTGTAATAAATGCCCTTAAACTATATTTTTAGGGCTACTACCAAAAGGGAAGATAAAATCTATATTCACTGTATCTTGTAAATTGCTATTTAATGGAAGAAGAAAAAACAGTATCTCAGTCTGATCTCAAAATTAAGGAAAACAGGTGTTATTTTGCTGCGGATTTTTCAATTACGTCGTTTCTTACCTCTTTAATGTTTCCACTCCTGTTCTTCAATTGTGAGTTTTTAGACATCGCAAGAATTTTTACTTTTTTCCGACTTAAACGGAATTCGCAATTCACAATGTGCACACTTTTCGGTCCTCCTTTTTGACAAGGTTCAAAATATACGCATTATGAGTGTACCTTTGGGGATATTCTGCATGTTATTCGAATATTGACTGAAAATGAAGTGGAGTTAAAATTATTTGTTTAAAGACCTTTAGAACTTTAACAATCATTCAGAACTTTAACAATATACAGCAACTTTCTCCATAGTTTGAATAATTCGTGAATCATTCTCTACTCTTCCAACAACATTAGACCCCAAAATGTTATCTTTTTTATCTTATTCTGAACTCTTCACTATTTCAGCAATTAAGGTTACTGTTTCATCATGTCGTCTTTAATTGCTTAATCAATCATGAATTTAAGTGTATCAGGCTGTTTTCTAAGAACATCATAGTTTGAATAAATTCATATCAATTATGAATAGAACGAAGAGTTATTTTGTACTTTTTTTCAATTTAGTGTTTAAACTATAATTGTTCTCATTTTATTTATCATTTATAACATCAGAGAAAAATATATGTTTATAATATTTAAAAAACACGTGTTTTTTAACTATTCCAATGCGTCGAAAGGATTTTCCGACATCAGAATTTTTAGAATTTACGCATGGAATGTG
The DNA here is from genome assembly GCF_982258835.1 of Parasteatoda tepidariorum. Classification (NCBI taxonomy): domain Eukaryota; kingdom Metazoa; phylum Arthropoda; class Arachnida; order Araneae; family Theridiidae; genus Parasteatoda; species Parasteatoda tepidariorum. The sequence continues at coordinate 103,259,523 of NC_141757.1, forward strand.
TCAACAAGCAAAACATAAGGAATATAATAATATGAGTATGAACATGAGTATGTACACATTGATGTACAGAACATATACAGGAAAAGAACACTGCTAACTCTAAGGGAGTTAGCACAAAATTCAACGGAAAAATTTTAAAATAAATAAGAAGGGAAATTTTTTACTAAGCTAATTATTAATAATGTTGACTAAATTTGATTATTTTTATTTGTTTTTATTATTTCGTTCTCATGAAACTTTTTAAACAGCAATTGTAATAAAATCAAGAAATCTTTTGCACGCAATCTATCCTTACGCTTAAATAAAAGTTTTGTTAGGTTTTTATATAAAAATAAGAATCATAATAATGGAAGCAAATATTTTAACTTAAATTATTAAGCAATCGGGAATACGAAAGAAATATTATATTAACAAATCTATCTTTACGCTTAAATGAAAGTTTTGTTAGGTTTTTATTAAAAAAAAGAATCATAATGATAGAAGCAAATATTTTAACTTAAATTATTAAACAATCAGAATTACGAAAGAAATGTTATTTTGTCAAAGAAGCTGCTAGACAAGATTTCGTAGCACTCTATTCATATAACCTATAAAATAATATTTCTAAAAATTCAATGTTTATTATAAAATTCACTAAAATGAAGACATATTTTATTAAAATATCTAAATATTAACATACCTTACATGCCTTTTAATATAAAGCAACATATTTTTAAAAAATTCTAAATTTACTTTTTTTGACAGCCACATTTAACTATTTTGAGTCTACATGCGCGCTTTATTTATTTTAGATAAATAGATTATGCGTCACGAATAAACATAAAACGGGGAGAATTTTATGCCCAGTTCTCTCATTACAACGAGTATAAAATATTCAATAGAATAATGATCGCTTCCGAATGTTTCAAAAGAGGTAGATATTGCATTATCATAAAACTTACCTCTAATTCACTGTAGTTTTATCGAAAATCTTTATTTTATTACATACGGAAAAGGTAATAAAAGTAATATGCCGTGATAGAATGTTGAGATATGTTTGTTTTACCTGACAGTGTTTGAAAATCTTTACGCGTGAAGAATTTTATTGACTGTTTCAAAAATTTTACGACATCTCTAGGAACGGAGGGATCTTTAAACGTAAATTTCGATAGGGACTCCTACTTATCTTTAGGTAAAGCGTTGTTGATTAATAGTGATTGGGCGCTTTATCAATTTGAATTAAGAATGCAGAATTGTTCTTCATTTGTTAAATCATGACTTTTATCAGTTTATGTGTATATACATACGCACATAACCTGATAATTCATGAAATTAAATATTCTCAAAATTAGTAAAGTTAAATACGCTTTACTGGAAATGTGCTGAAAGTATAGAACTATTAAATTAGACATATTATGAATTGAATCAATATATAAAATGTGTGTATATTTTATATATTGATTTCATACTATACAAAAATACCCTTCTCCCATCCAGTTCAATTTTTTTCGGATCGTTTTTCATTTTGAAAAATACTATTTAAAAATAAGTTTGTGCTTTTGATCATTGATTATCATTGATTTTTAAATTATTCCAAACAAATGTTACTTTGAATACGTCGTTAGGTTTAATGCGAACAGCAGGTAAAGAAATTTAAAAGTTCTTGCACTAAGTTCAAAACGTAGCTATTCGCTTTATAGATTTCGTTTCGTAATATATTCTGTTTTTCTTTATATTTTATTTTCTGTTTTTACGTGTTATTTTTGCTTTTTGTGTTCTATTCCATTTGTTGTAAATTTTTTGCAAAAGTTTTTTTTGAGTGCTTCTTACACTATTGTATAAATATATATTGCTTTGGCTATTTTGGTACAGTATTAGAAAGCACTACTTTCTGTGGATATAATCGAGTGAGCTGATGATTATATATATTTTTTTCCAGATTTTTATTAAAATTTTTTCCTTTTTTTCGGATTTTTTTCCTAGTTTCTTATTATTTTTATTTTAATGATTATTTTTCTTCCCCCTCTTTTTTTCCATTGTTCTGTAATTTTTCCATGTTTCCTCTACATTTTGAACTTATTTTATGAGTTCTATTTAATTGCAGCTTATGCGCAGTAAATAAAACTTATTGTTTTTCTTAATTTCCTTCGTGTTTTTTTTGTATTTATTTATTTTGTTATGTATATATATATATATATATATATATATATATATATATATATATATATATATATATATATATATATATATATATATATATATATATATATATATATATATATATATATATATATATATATATATATATATATATATATATATATATATATATATATACACAACTAAATAAATAAATACAAGAAAACACGAAGAAAATTAAGAAAAACAGTAAGTTTCTTTTATTGCGCATAAGCTGCAAGTAAACAGAACTCATTAGATAAGTTCAAAAAAAAATAAAACAAAGGAAAATTATAGACATATGCAAAAGGTGGGGGGTAAATAATAATTAATGAAAAAAATAAGAAACAACTGATAAAAAAAGGAGGAAATTTTAAAAAAAACCGGAAAATAAAAGATATAATCTTTTCATCAGCCCACACGATTATATCCGCGAAAAAGAGTGCTTTCTGATATTGTATCAATATAGCCAAAACAAAATATATTAATACAATAGTGAAAAGGAGCACTCAAAAAACATTTTTTACAAAAATTACAACAAATAAAATAGAACAATAAGTAAAAATAACACGTAAAATCAGAAAATAAAAGAAAAAGAAAAAACAGTTTAAAACAAAACAAAAGAGAAATAAGATGTACTTACATGAACGGGAAATTTTTTAAGAATGATTACAAAATATTTTCGCATCTAGATTGCCAGATTACAGAATAATAATACAAAAGCGCAAATTGAGTGTAACTAGAGATATTTAAAGTGCCGTTCTTACTGCATTGCTGAAGTTATTTGTTATACTGTGCATTGATTTGTTAGTTAATAAGATATTTTCTGTTTTTACGTGTTATTTTTACTTATTGTGTTCCATTTTATTTGTTGTAATTTAAAAAAAAAATTTTTTTTGAGTGCTCCTTGCGCTATTGTGTTAATATATTTTGCTTTGGCTATATTGATACAATATAAGAAAGCACTCTTTTTGCGGATGTAATCTTGTGGGCTGATGAAAAGATTATATCTTTTATTTTCCGGTTTTTTTAAAAATTTAATCCTGTTTTCTTTCTTTAATCAGTTGTTTGTTATTTTTTTCATAAATTATTATTCGCCACCCCCCTTTTGCATAGGTCTATAATTTTCCTTTGTTTTATCTTCCTTTATATATATATATATATATATATATATATATATATATATATATATATATATATATATATATATATATATATATATATATATATATATATATATATATATATATATATATATATATATATATATATATTTCAATCAAAAGTTAATATGAAATTTTCTTAGGGAATATTTCAAATTTTAAGTATTAAAACTAATAAATTATTTCGGATAATTAATTTTTAATACCTCAAAAAAACACATCATTTAAAAGTTTAGGCATATTTTAACAATAAGAATAAGTTTTGGAAACTATAATTATTTTACGTTTGCAGAAATATAACGTTTTAATAAGATAAATAATTCTCGTGGTAAATAAGAAGGAATGAAAATTTTTGAATATTTTTTTTAATATTATATCCAACCTTAAATTATTCTGACTCTTAGTAGAACATTAATAATTAGCAAATATATTATACAGTTTCATAATTTGGATTTGCATCTTGATTTTATACAACCATATGAATATATTTTAAGATGAGAATTATGTGTTTAATTTTATACAAATTAATCTATATATTTATTTTTATATTTATTTTTGTATTTTTTTATTGATTATGAAATTTGAATGGAAATTATTTTTTTAAATATCATATTCTTTTTTGCATTAATTATTATTGCTCAAATTATAAGCTGGGGTTTCAAACGCATAAATTGAATTGAAAGGATGTCAAAAACTTAATTCTTAAAAAGTGCTTTACAGAATATTACTTATATTGCAAGTAGTAATTAATAAGAGCTTTTACCATTTTTAACTAAAAAAAATTATGATATATTGTTATTGCAAGTAACGTTTATTATTTTAGTTATATCGTCTCCTGATTTGAACGAATCTACAATATTCAAAAGCTACTAGAATTTAAAACATTTTTACTAATTTAAGTAGAATTTAAAATAGTTTAATTTTACATTGATAGATGGCGCTACAGAAATAAGACTTAAAGCACTTTTATGACAAGATTAAGTTCTGAATTTAAGCGGTACAATAAATATGACTTTCGAAAATTTTTGAATCAAAACTCTTATTTATTCATATATTTTACGTACCTTAAAAGTTATCTGATGTATCTCTTATAATTTTTTTTTTCTAAACCTAAAGTTTATTATTTCCTTAAGTTAGTAATGCATACATAAACATATAGTTATAGGATAATATATTGGTAGGAAATTGGTATAAAATAGCTAAAAATTATAAATTTGTATATTTAAGGAAAATATATGGTCGGAGAAACTTTTTCCAGCTAAGTTTATAATAATCTCAATAAAATAAACTTCATAAAATAACAATAAGGAGTAGATAATATTTATAACTAGTGGCAGTTTAGACAAGAAGTATTTAGATTGAGGTTATTTAAAATACCTTTTCAATCAAGTTTGATAAAATTTCAATGTATACTTATACAAAATAACAAAAAGAAGAGTATTTTTATGTTGAATGAAACGGAAATTCATTTATATTTGGGAAGATGGAGTTTATTTTTATGTAATTTTTTATGAAGGGTATACTTTTTCTGAATTTTTTCTCTAAAAGTCTTTTTTTGTAATTTTTTATGAAGGGTATATTTTTTCTGAATTTTCTTTTATCTATCTTTAAGGCCTAAACTGATTTTGGAGTTTTCGAAAAAATCACTTTAATTATCCCCCTTACAAAATATTACTTAAAGAAAAGAAAAAAAAAGTAAAAGAAAGTAAAAAAATTTAAATTCCATTTTTTTACCTGCTTTTTTGTTGTTTTCTGAAAAGGGACATTCAAAATATGGGGAATTTCCTCATCTGATTCGAAGTGTAAGCACATTTGCCTCGATGAAACAGAATAAAACTAAACTCAGTGGCGCGACAGCCCAAAGAAGGCCAAGTCCTACTGTGCCTACTCAGTTTTCTTAACCTTGGGCAGATGTTCCGGTTAGGTGGTCAGACGAACCCGAAACCCCCAGTTCCCACGCATGCTTGGTACTCATTGTTTGACCCACTGAAGGGATGAAAGGCTGAGTCAACCTTGCCGGCAAGAGGATTGAACCCAGGACCTGAGTGCACGGCAGCGCGAAGCGCTGCCGCTTAGCCACCGGGAGTCGATGAAGCAGAATAATTAACCCAAAATACCTGAATGAAGAGTTTCTGATACCAGGTGCTTCGTCATAACTGTTCTTTATTAAACATTTAACAAACGTTATAAAAAATCGAATTAATCAAAGTTAACGTCAATTAACCCATTAAACACCGCCATATGAACCGTTGATAAAAAATTGGAATTTTGGTATGTTTTAAGGAGTAATAGACATTTCTAATCATATTAGCTTTAAATTTTTAAAAAAAATTTAATTTTTTAAAAGATATAATAGGGTCCCAAAATGGGAGACTTGGCGTTTAATGGGACTAACATAGCTCACTTACACACTACGCTACAAGTTAAACGTTTAGTTTCATTACTTGCATATATTTTGATAAAAATCGCCAAATCTATTTTAATGGGATTAATAAAGTTAAATTTGAAATTAACATGCTTGAACGAAGAAGCAAAATAGTTCATAAATATTTTTACCAGTTTTATTATTATTCTTCAAATTTGCCTGCATTTTTGTATGAAACAAAATTGTACACTTTTTGTGAAGCATTGCTTTACATTTTTCACAACACAAAGGAGTGTTCTTTTTGCACAACTTATATTTTGACTGCTTACCAGCCTGTGTAATTAAGTGATTAACTCCATCAAATCGAATGTTGGTATTTACTTGCCCATGTGGTCCAAGTCCATAAGGCAAAGTCTCCGGTCCGTCCCATGACTACATCGCAAAGAAATGTTAATTTTGACATCTGTACATTAACCTCACGATGAACCCTCCATGCTGCTACCTCAGCCATGTTAAGAACGTTTTTAAAAATGGGCCACCACCACTTTTTACAATTTATTTTTGGTCTGTAAGAACTGATATCGGTCAAGAATATCAACACCACCCATGTTCTGATTATATGAGGCAACTATTCCAGGTTGAGGTAAATTAGTTTTCTACCTGGACTTTTGGCACCAACGTTTTACACGTCCTATTGGTTCAATTCCCTCAAAATTTTATGCCAGGAATACAATTTTATTGTCTTTCCATTTTACAACGCTAACACTCTTTGTTGTAACGCAGACATAATACTACAAGCACGTAAAACTACATTTATGACCTGAGAATTTATCAGTATCTAATGTTTCCATATAATCTATGCTTGCTGCACAGTTAAAAACCTGCGAATCACTTTTAAAAAGTTCCTTAGAAAAAAAGAACCACACTCACCGAACGATTAGATCTAAATACTGAGAATTCTATTTTTTATCTTACAGTTTGAATCATTCTATGTGGCAGAATGGATAATGGGAGGGGTCACAATGAGCAATTCTACACCTGCACTGATAATATTTGACCTTCAACAACAAAAGAGAGGGTACTAAGTATGACGAAAAAGAATCCATAAATATTTGCCTTTTTGTAAATGTGTTGAGGATGGTGTTAGTCACAGAATGCCAAGTCTCCCATTTTGGGACCTCTTTAAATAAACAACTGTAAAATCGGTCTAAATCAATTTTTTAAAATTTTGATGGCGACTATATGATGACAGAACAATTGTTTTGTATATTCAATATTTTTAAATTTTTCGACTTGAAAAATTATTTTTTTTCTAAAATTATTTTCATTTGAAGTAAAAAAAGCGATTTTGATTACATTTGGGCAATTTCTAAAAAAACAATTTACATTTCGAACCTTCTGTTAAAATTTCTAATAAAACTAAAAACATTCAACAGTCGATAAAAAAATATAAAAAATATGCATGTGAATTACTCAGCGAGAAAAAAATTCTTGAACAAAGGTTCCCAAAATGGGAGACTTGGCGCTTAATGGGTTCTAAATAAAACCCAATTTTTCATTGATTGAAGCTGAGCTGTAGGTGAATCATGAAGATGAAACACTATTTTTGTTTTACGTTTGTTTTCTATTATTTTACTATTTTGCCCATGAAGTAGAATAATTAACCCAAAACACCTAGATGAACAGTTTCTCATACCGGGTGTTTAATCGCAACTGTTCTTTCTTAAACATTTAACAAACGTTATAAAGAAATCTAATAAATCAAAGTTAACGTCAATTAAGCAAAATTCACCAAACCTAATTTTTCCGTTGATTGAAGCTGAACAGTAAATGGATCATGCGAATGAAACACTATTTTTGTTTTTAGGGATTTCAGTAACCGATTTATGATTTTTTGAGTGCACATGCACTTTTAATGATAAAAATATAAAAATTAAAGAGAAAATTACACAATAACCAGTGTCATGTAATTAAAACAAGTTGCATCTTTTTTTTTTTTTTTGCTCTAACGTTTACTGCCAAATTGTTATAGGAGCCGTTCTATCACTATGATGAGTAGACCGTTCGCCTAATATTGCTTGCGTAGGGTATCCTTTAGCTAAAAGTTTATATAATGCATATATATATATATATATATACACTAGGTAAACTTATATAAAGTTAATCGATGTGCACCTATTTGAAGATATGGATTGCATTTATTTTCGTACATCATTTATTTTTATACATAGATTCGAGATACGCAACGATTCACAAGCAATTGTATACGAAATTTGGAATGAAATTAAATTATTGTTACTATAAGATGTGTATACAATACTTTAATTATCATTAAAAGAACAAATGATAAAAAAATAATTAAAAACTTCGAGAAGATTTTGAGAAAATAAATAAAGAAGTGTAAGATTACAATATTCTGCAGTACTTTAATTAGTTTAATATTATTTTAATTGAGACACTAACGGAAATTTCCCAGAATGAATTAATTTAGAGTAAAAAAAATATGCTTTTATGCTTGTAGAAAATTTTTCTGAAATATAATGGTTTGAGCTGTTAAATATTTGCTAATCATTAAAGTCTTTCAGAGACAGTAAAAAGAAAACATTTTAAAGGAGTAATTTTTGTCTTTTTAAAGATAATTTTACATTTAAAATGTGTAAATTATCACAGAAAGGTTTTTTACAACTTCGAAAAAATAATTTTTTAAAGTTTAAGTTTAATCGTTAGCAATAAAAGCTTTTGAAAAATTAACCATCTTCTTAATTCAACTAAAACCGTTGTTAAAGATGTTCTTAACTTTTTTTTTTACAAAATGCTTATTAAATTTTAAAATTCATAAAATGTTTATGAAAATTGCGTTGATGAAGCATTGAATCATACAATGAAACCTATTTTGTAAAGATAGAGAAAATAAGAATGACATATTTTATTTGAAAAAGAGGAGTTATATTTACTTTCACTTTTTACTGACACATTGTATACAATGCAATTTTCTTTCAATTGGCCTTACGCATTTTGTTTTTTAGAATGCTAAAATTTTTACAATAGAAATATTTTGTAATTCCATTTATTAAACATAGTTCCATATAATAAACACCGAAAATGTATGTATTTATTTTTTATACTTTGTAAAAATAGATTCAAAATGGTGTCATAAATTATTATTGACTGTTAAAATATCAGCAATTTTAAACTAAGCAATCAGTACTCTGAAGATATAGTGATATAATAATTTAAGACTAAAGGAAATTAGCTATAAAAATAATTTAATACTAACTTATGTCAGAATGGAGTTAAATGGTAGATCCCAGAAGAAAGGAAAATATTCCAGTCAAGAAATTTGTTTTTGGATGAAGACAACTCAGAATGAGTGTTTACGATAATAGAGTCAGCTCAAAATGCGTATTTACGATAAATATACACTGCAAAAAAATATGTGCTTAATAAAATGTACACAGCTCGGAATGAGTGTTTACGATAATAGACACAGCTCGAAATGCGTATTTACGATAAATGGACACAGCAAAAAATGTGTATTCAATAAAATGTACACAGCTCGGAATGAGTGTTTACGATAATAGACACAGCTCGAAATGTGTATTTACTATAAATGGACACAGCAAAAAATGTGTATTCAATAAAATGTACACACCTCGGAATGATTGTTTACGATAATCGACGCAGCAAAAAATGCACCTTTCAATGTTCAACCGAAATTTAGCAATCCAACAGTAAATTAATTATATGCTTACTTTTTCTAACGTTTTTAACCAGTAAACAAAGTTAATGGGGGACGAAGTTCTTGTTGTGCCTGTGCATATCACATATGTAACGCTTCAGGCAATGTCTTCGAATTCAGAACTCTAAACGATAATGTGAGTTTTAAAACTTAATTCTTAACATGTAAATTTGCTACTATTATTATAAATTTAACATATGGCAACTTAGAAAAAACAAAAACAAATATTGAATTTTAAAGTCTTTTTTTTTGGAAAAAGGACTATTTTAATAAAATGTAATAAAGAATTTATGCAAAGAACAGTATTATATGACAAATTTGTTTAGATTTATTAAATTATTCCTAAAAAAAGAATAACAACGCCCATATAAGAAGTGTGAAAAACGAACTCAAATAATATGTCTACTTCGAGCTATGTTTAGAACAATAGTTACTGTCCTGCTATTATTTCATCAATTAACAACTATATATAAATAATGATAATAATAATAAAAGACAACTATATATAAATTATGATAATGTTATATGATATAATCAAAGCATTTTATTCATTCCTCTTGTTAAATATTACTGTTTCTAAAAGTAACTGAATAGTGCAAATAACGAAATACCATTTAATTATTAGTGATTATTCATACGCATCTATAACCACACATTAATTTTTCAGTTCAGCAGTTTAACTTGTTCAGTAAAAGAATTAAAAAAACTAAATTTGTTCAAACTGTTATAAAATACTGTACTGTTTGCAGTATTTTCAATAGATTTATTACAGTTAGTAATTACATTTTAACAATATTAAATTTAGGAATTTTGAGGTTTTGCGAGAAATATTTTATCCTTTTTTTTCCATCGTCAACAAAATAAAGATTTTAAAACTATTTTGTAGAATGTGATACACATGAATTAAATTGAGCACATGTTGTCATTGCTTAAAGGATCAATTTGTTTTGTTACAAAATCCATTACCAAACGGACAATTTTAAACTGATGATGTTATCTAAAAAATTTCAAAACTCTCAATTTTCTTAACTGTTTCGATTTTGAATGTGGGATGAAAAAACTGGTTTTTATACCCCAACTAAAAAAGTAATATAAAATTGCGAGTATGCAGTGTAATTGAACTAGCAGTGTAACGTATCATAAGCTATATCAAGAACTATTCAGTTTTTCTTTTAAATAAAAACTTTTATTAACAAACACAAACATTAAGAAATATGCAATACCCGTAACGGGATAGTGAAAACATCATAAACAACTAGAAAACCCGTAACGGGATATAAGGAAACTCAAATTCCACAATAAAACTAATCTAAAAAGAATCAACAACTCTGTCGTTCTAAATATTGACTTCTAATTTAATCGTCTGCTTTTATTTTAAGTTTATCTCTTTATGCGTTTACTTTATTTTAATTATGATTTTGCAAACCCATTATTTCTTTAATATTTTTAGACTTTACAATCGTCTGCTTTTATAAATTCTTTAATATTTTTAAACTTTACAACTCCTCTCCCCTTGGAAGAACTTTTCCATAGAAAACAGGGGAAAAGTTTATTATGAACTTTTTTGTGTCCTCTAAAACTTTAGGTTGAAACCAATGCATTATGTTATAATCAAAACATTTCACTTTTAAATTTAAATTTTCTAATTGTCAAATTAAATGCAAGATACAATTTTTACATTAGAAGTGATGTACAATAATTAACTTTAAAACTTAAAATTTCTAAATTATTTTTAGACTCTTGCAGTAAACATTAATAGACAATTCACTTGTAACTCAATTTTGATATCAAAGTAAAATATTCGAAATAAAATTAGAATGTAAATAAATATTATAATTTAACTTCACACAAAATAAATACAAATTAACATAACTATTTACATATATACAACAATATCTAAAAACTGAAGCTAACCAGATTTTTTTTCAAAGTGCTTATTTTTTTTTCTTGGTATCACTAGTTTTTTAAATCCAAACAATATACTTAAAATTTTTAAGCTTCACATAATTAGATTCTACTCAATCTTGTTAATATTTATGTGCATAAAAAATAACATATTTAAGAACACTAGCACTTTTCTCTACAAACAAATTCGCTTAACACCTATGTTTCATTTTCAATATAATCATTTTTAAACACTTTCTTAAATTAAACTTAACTGGTTCAATTTCAAAAACTTCAATACATTTTTATTTTATATTTCCACCTTAATTAAAGCTTTAATTCAAATTTTAATAGCAACTGTTTTCTTTACGAGTTAATTTTTAAAAAAAAAGTAAGTCATACATATGAATAAAGTTATATGACTAATCTGTATCAATATCAATAAGAAAAACAAACATTATTTACATATTCCTCCCCCTCAATTAACTTTTGTCTAATTCAAATCAAGAACTTAAAGATACTCTGAGACAATCTGCATTCTTGTTCTTAGTACCAGCTCTATGCACAATTTTAAAATTAAACGGTTGTAATGCTAAAGCCCAACGCATAAGTCTGGCATTTGAACTAGCATTTGTTTTAAGCCAGGTTAGCGGGTGATGATCAGTCTGGATAGTAAACTTTTGCCCATCTAAATAGTGTCGTAATTTTTTGATGGCAAAAATTATACTGGCGCATTCTTTTTCCGTAGTACAATATTTTTTGTCGGACTCATTAAACTTTTTACTCAGATATATTATGGGGTGTTCATGGCCTTCATTATCTAGTTGTGTTAATACTACACCCATACCAATTTCCGAAGCATCTGTTTGCAAGATAAATTCCTTTTCATAGTTGGGAGAGAAGAGTATAGGTTGGCTCGTTAATTTTTGTTTGAGTTTCTTAAAGGCTTCTTCGCATTCGATCGTCCAGGTAATTTCTCCCTTTTTTGTTTTGCCTTTTAAAGAGTCTGTTAATGGTGCAACCAGAACAGAGAACATTGGTATATATCGACTGTAATAGCCCGCTAGTCCCAAAAATGCTCTGATCTCAGTTTTGGTCTTAGGTACAGGAAATTCGGCAACTGCTCGTGTTTTTATATCAGAGGGTTTTCTATAGCCTTGTCCGACAATATGTCCTAGATAAAGAACATGATCTTGCGCAAAACGGCATTTTGAAGGCTTCATTGTAAGTTCTGCTTCTTTGATACGCTGCAATACACAATTAAGATGTTCTAAATGAAGATCCCAGGTATCTGAGAAAATTGTTATATCATCAAGGTATGGCACTGCAAATTCTTCTAAACCCTTTAGTAGTCGTGCCATTAATTTGCTAAAAAAATAGGGGGCATTCTTCAACCCAAATGGAAGTCGTAATGGCCTATAAGTTCCGAAACTGGTAACAAAAGTAGCTAATCTTTGAGCGTTTGGACTAAGCTTAATTTGCCAATATCCCTTGGCGAAATCTAAAAGACTGATAAATTTTGCCTTGGCTACCTCTTCAACTCGGTCTTCTATGTTCGGAAGTGGGAAATATTGTGTTACCGTTATTTCGTTGAGACGACGGTAATCAATGCAGGGCCTTGGATCTTTATTTGGTGCTTCTACTAGGATCATAGGAGAAGTATAATCACTCTCACCTAAATCAATAATTTTTAAGTCCAGCATTTTCTGTACTTCAGTTTTTAAAATTTCTGTTTGTCTGGGTGAAGTTCGGTAAGGCTTGGAAATAATTGGCTTATTTGTACTAAGTTGAATGTCATGTTCAATTAAGTTAGTTTTTCCTGGGTTATTTGAAAAACTTTTCGAATATCTTCTTAAAATATTTCTCAATTGGTTGATTTCATGTCCGTTAAGGCGATTATCTAGGTGACTGTCTTTAATCATTTCAGATACATCAAATTCATCTGGTGAAATATACACTTGTAGAAAGTCAATATCTTGTTCTAAAGATGAAGAATCGTTTTCTGCACATGATAGAAAATTAATTATTGCAGGCCGTTTATAATATGGTTTAAGCATATTTACGTGATAAATCTGTGAACTCTCTCTTTTTCCTGGAATATTCACTAAATAATTAGTTTCAGACATTTTGCTTTCTATCTTCCCCGGCCCAATCCATTGAGCAGACAATTTATTAGCTCTAGATGTAGCCAAAACAAGAACCAAATCTCCGGCACTAAACTCTCTCCTAATACTATTTTTATCGTAATACGATTTCCTTTTTAACGCTGCATCTTCCATCTTGTTAACTGCAATTTCTTGGCATCTTTTTAAACGGTTTATTAGGTGAAAAACGTATTCCGTCGCAGGAGATTCGTCTATTTCTCTTTTGGTCCACTGTTCATACAACAAAGTTTCAGGAGTACGCAAATTTTTTCCGTGTACTAACTCTGCTGGCGAAAATCCTGTACTTTCATGTGTTATAGTTCTCAAAGCCAAAAGGGCAAATGGTAAAAACTTCTCCCAGTCAGAACTAGACTCCAAACAAAGTACCCGTAAAATCCGCTTGATAGTTCTATGAAATCTTTCTACGGGATTCGACTGTGGGTGATGAACGGAACTATGCCGAACCTTTATGCCAAATCGATCAAAAAACTCAGTTGTTAGCATGCTCATAAAAGAAGTTCCTTGATCACATTGGACTTCTCGTGGGAAACCAGTTCTACAAAAAATATTAAGTAGGGCATCAGTCACCGACACAGATCCTATATCATTCACTGGGATTGCTTCTGGATATTTTGACGACATACAAATGGCCGTAATCAAGTATCTTTTTCCACTTGGCGTGGTGGGAAGAGGACCAACTGCATCAACGTTTAGTTTTGAGAATATTTCTTGTATGACCGGTACAAATTTTAAAGGAGCCTTTTTTTTACCATTTGGTTTCCCCGCTTTTTGACAACTATCGCAGGTTCGTACGAATTCTTCCATCTCTTTATAGCATTTTGGCCAAAAATAATATCGCGCCAATCTATCTTTGGATTTGGTTACACCAAGGTGTCCGGAAGTACTTTCATGACATAACTTTAAAATTCGGCTTCTAAATTTCTCAGGTATAACTAAAAGTTTTTTTTCTTCTCCTAATCGTCCTTCTTGGCATTTAAAAAGAAGTTTTCTTTCAACCAGATAGCGATGCTTACTGTTTTGATTCTGAATAACTTCTTCCACAGTTTTAAAAACTGATTTTAACTCGGCACTTTCCTGTTGAGCTTTAACGAATTCATCGTGATCTACCTGTATTAAAGAAAGTTCATCAGAGTTGGCATTTAGAGTTGGTAATATCTCTTCCATTTCTGAACTGACGGCATCCGTTTCTAAAACTGGTTCGTCATCTTTTTCATCTAAAATAATTTCTTGATTTTTATTATCTTGTTCGGAAGAGTTTTCGGTATCGTTCGAATTTTGTTGCTCATATTCTTCATTTTCTGCTTTTAAACGAGCTTGCGATCTGGTACTAACTGCGTTTAACTCTGAAATTTGCATTGGCGTCATTTGCAGATTTGGCAATCTAGCCGCTGTTCTATTCCCAAGGAGATATCGACCTTTATCCAACTCACTTCTAACCACAGCCGCTTTGGTTACAATGTTGCCAAACTGACCAGATAACGAAACTTTTGCTAATGGTAAACAAGTTGGGCCTTCATCTAATGGTTGTTGTACCCACACAGTTTCGCCAGTAAACATATCTGGAGTCACATATTTTCTGCATATGATATCAATAGTTGCACCTGAATCTCGAAGAACTGGCATCCTAATTCCATTTACTTTCGCCATAAGAGTGTACGGAGTTAGTAATTTGTCTTCTTCGTGTCCTGCTCCGATTCGATTAACTTGAGCGGGTGGCTTTTGGCACTTAAGCTTCGGGCACTGAGGTCGTAAGTGATTAGTAGATCCACATTCGTAACATTTTAAAAGCGTACGTCTATCAAATTGATCATAAATTGCTTGCTTGTACTCATATTTTCTTTTATTTTCTTCATTTCGGCTATTCTTTGAAGTAGCTCCCTGTGAATTTTTCCGTGTGGCATTTTCTTCTCGCCAATTGAATCTCCGATTTTCAGAATTTACCTGCAAGTCAATTCGTTTGCGACTTCCACGTACATTCTCGTACTCGTCAAGTATTTCTGCCAGCTTTGTAGATGAAGTTATTTTTGACCAAGTGTCTATAAAATGATCACGCACTTCATTGGGAACTCTTCGTTTAGTTTGATCAGTAACCATTAGATCCAGCAAGGTTTCAAAATCTTTTACTTCCAATCCTTGAACCCATTCGTTTAAATAGTTCCTTAATTCAAAAACGAAATCTTTCCAACTATTATCGAACTTCTTTTGGTGCTGAATAAATTTGATCCTAGATTTTTCTGGACTTAGCTTAAACCTCTTCATTAAAATTTCCTTAACATGATCATAGTTGTACGTTTGTTCTTCAGATTCTCTTGCTATTAATTTTGTTATGTCAGGTGAAAGAAAAGATAATAAATGAGTAACCCACTCTTCTTTTGGTATTTCTGCTCGTTTTGCTTGACGCTCAAAAATTACTAAATAAAGACTGATTTCATCTTCCTTAGGATCAAAATTCTGCATTAACTTATGAATATCTAACTTATTCCGCAGAGTAGTGCCAATATTTTGATTTGAAGGGCCACTTAATTGGGCACTAAGCCTTAATTTCTCGAGTTCAAATTGGCGTTCTTCTTGTTTTTGCCGTTCTTGGCGTAGTTTTTCTTCCTCTTCTTCTTGGCGTTTTCTTTCTTCTTTTTCTTCTTGGCGTTTTCTTTCTTCTTTTTCTTCTTGGCGTTTTCTTTCTTCTTTTTCTTCTTGGCGTTTTCTTTCTTCTTTTTCTTCTTTTTCGATACGATTTTCTTTAATTGCTTCTAATATTTCTTTAACTAGATTCACTTCGTAATTTTCAGATTTTTTTATAAGATTTATCAACTCACATACTGTAACATTTTCAATAATAGTTTCGCCCAATTCCTTGCATAATTCTACCAAATCACACTTTTTTGCTCGTCCCAAGAAAGCCATAAGGAATAATATTTGGAACACAATTCCTTTAAATCAAATGGTAAATCGATCCCGACGCTGCCACCAATTAAATATAGCTGTAACGTATCATAAGCTATATCAAGAACTATTCAGTTTTTCTTTTAAATAAAAACTTTTATTAACAAACACAAACATTAAGAAATATGCAATACCTGTAACGGGATAGTGAAAACATCATAAACAACTAGAAAACCCGTAACGGGATATAAGGAAACTCAAATTCCACAATAAAACTAATCTAAAAAGAATCAACAACTCTGTCGTTCTAAATATTGACTTCTAATTTAATCGTCTGCTTTTATTTTAAGTTTATCTCTTTATGCGTTTACTTTATTTTAATTATGATTTTGCAAACCCATTATTTCTTTAATATTTTTAGACTTTACAATCGTCTGCTTTTATAAATTCTTTAATATTTTTAAACTTTACAGCAGTCTAAGACTATCAAAAGGCTCAATTCAGTAGCCTTGTAATTTTGTACACAACCCAGAAGATAAGGAAAGGTCTGGATCAAGACCTAAGTCACTTTTGCGTTGCACGAAGAGCAAAACAACGAAAGTCTCCCACAGGAAGCGCAACGGCAAAGTTATATACCCAAGATCCGTTTGTCACTGAAGAATTTTTATTCCACACAGCCGTCTGTTCGGGTAGCGTATTTAGAAACCATCCTATGCTAGGATTCTCTTGTGGACTTCGTGGATGTTCGTCATAGAGGAAAAGCACTATGAGACGATATTTTGAACGTAATGCACACGGTTACGTAAATGAAATGAAAAAAAAAAGTTTTTAAAAGAAAACTGATTTCTTTTCTAAATCTGATTTCAATCAGACTTTTATACAAGGACTTATATTTCAGAATATATTCAACCATATGAATAGTAATCATGTATTTTTACTTTAGGCTTCTTACGCAGACAAGAAATTTAAGTTTGAAATTCAATTCAAGTAATTTATTTTACAAGCATGTTAATAAAAATTAATAAATTTATTTTCATATCTTGTTTAGATTCAAAATTTCCATCATACTGTATACTTAAATTTGAAAGCCAATTTATTGATAAATATTTATTTATTTTTTTAATTTAATGTTGTGAATGTAATTTTGGAAAATTATTAATTTAAATTTTGAGTCACTCTACTTTTTATTGAATACTTTTAAATTAATGTTACTCTGAAAAAATTTATTTCAAACTATATTCTTATTAAAGTTATTTTTTATGGTAATTTT
The DNA here is from genome assembly GCF_982258835.1 of Parasteatoda tepidariorum. Taxonomy (NCBI): domain Eukaryota; kingdom Metazoa; phylum Arthropoda; class Arachnida; order Araneae; family Theridiidae; genus Parasteatoda; species Parasteatoda tepidariorum. The sequence goes on from NC_141757.1 coordinate 103,277,146, forward strand.
TCAGTCAAAATTGAAACCAGCAACGAGCCAATGTAACATTTGGCGCCGGTGACCAGTCACATTGCTGTGGTACTTGTTTATCAAAATTTTTTTGTTTTCTAAAAAATGATTTAAAGTTTAATTATAATTAATATATATAATTTTAATTTAATAGAATAATTCTTTTGATTAACAGTAATTGATGATTTAAGAAATTAATTCCTGGCATTTTGTTGTTTTAATCATTAAATGATTGAAGATTTTGATTTTTGACCAAAATTTTTTAGCTACCTACATGTTTTTTTTTTCTAAATTTTTTAAAAGTAATCAGTACTGTAATGCTTTATGTAAAAAGTAGGTTTTCATTTATTACCTACATTGTTGGGCTCAATTGCTGCGAATAATAAGTAAATATATGATTAATTTTGATTTAAAGCTGGTGCTTATATATTAAGTTAAGTTATGATTTTTGAGTTGATTTAAAATAATAATTAATTACTATAATTTGCTGTAATTGATTCATACAATTGTTTTGTGATATTGATCAGGGTAACTATTTTAATTAATAGTATAACTTTAAGTGAGAAAATGTAGTTAACTATTTCTTCATAAATCATCTAAAATAGGATTTGATTTTAGTATTTAAAATTGATGTTCAATGTTATTGATGTTTACACGAATGCCATATTGGTTGAGTAAGAATCGCACAGCTCTTATGTATTTGAATGATTATAATTTTAATTTTTTTGATTTAAACTTAAGGTTCACTTATTGAATAATTTCATTTTGAATAGCAGTACTGGGTATATTAATTTTAGAAGTTATTGTAATTTGTTGAAGCTAATCATTAGTAATAATAAGTAATTTGTATTTATACCAGTCTTTAAAATGTGTTGTTTTTTCAATATTTAACTAGTTCACATAAAATTCATGGTCACAGGTTAAATGAGTCATGTTTATGAATGTTTTATTTCGAATACTTCTTTAAATATTTAATTGTCAGTATTATTTAATACTTGTTTTTCAAGATGTTTCATATGGTTAGATAATTCAAAGTAATCATTTGAGTCATATCATAATTCGTTTTGACTATGGCAATTTTTTTTAATTGTGATTTGTTGCATACAATTTTTCTTAAAATTCAATTTTTAAAATATATGGTATTTTTGTAGTAATGGTAATTTTATACTATATGTTCATGTAAGGTTTTTTTTTCAATGATCCTAATCAATATAAAATATTTTTGGTAGATGCCCCCAATTCAAACCCGCAGGACTAATTTTAATTTGGCAATTATGCCTGATAATAGTAATGATGTAGATGCTTGTAAGCAAGCACCGAAGTTTAATTTTACTATTCCGGAATTCTCCGGGAATTCTCAAAATGTCAGTTGGTTTTTGACTCAACTTCAAGAGTTGGTCAAGTTAAATAAATATGAAAATGATGCAGCTTTATATCTGCTAAAATCAAAATTGTCGGGATCTGCTCTTACATTTTTTCAGAATTCTCCTGAATGTAGAGCAGTTACAAAATTTGAGGAAGCATGCAAGATACTCTTAAACTTTTTCCAACAAGATGATTCTTCCTCGGCGGATTTGGCAAAATTTCAGGCAATTATCCTCTTGCCCTCGGAAACAATCAAAAATCTTGAGTATCGTATAGACACCCTAGCTCATAAAGCATACAGCTTTATCAATGATCAAACTGCCTTGTCTAAAATAAAAGCTATGCAGTTTTTGTCCGCTATCCCTTTGCATCTCAAGGAGACCATTCTCATTGAGGGGATACAGGACTATCGCGAGATGGTCAAACGGGCTAATCATATTGTGTCAATTCAACAGTCTTTGGCTGGTTCGACTACTTCGTTAGTCGCTGCTCATTCAGTAACTCAGTGCACTTCTGCTGCTCCTGACCAGCTCACCTTAATTGCTAAACAGCTAGAGTTCTTGACTACCAAAATTGAGACTATGCAATCTAATTGCAAAATTTGTAACGAAGGACATGATACAAAAACTTGTCCCCTTTTACGTACACCTGTGCAGGGTCAGGATCGGGTTAGACAAGAACAACCCCGAACAACCCCACACCTTACCTGTGCTTTCTGTGGACGCTCTGGCCACATCATGAGTAATTGTCGCACATATCAAAGGCAATTCAGACAAAATTATATGGGCCCGAACATGGCGATGCATTATTTTCCGCCACAGCTCCCCGTGGCTCCTCCCCGATTTACTGCACCGCAGTATCCACCACCACCTATTCCGGTTCAAGGTGAACCATTTCGACCTAGAGTTAATGTTAATAATAACAGGGGAAATAATCCTTTAAACTCTCGCAGGAGCCAGTAAGGGATGGACCTGTCTCCTCATCCACCAAACCATCCAAAATTTTTAATGTTAATGATTTCATGTCAGAATCTATGCATAATTCAAATATAACAATTCGGGAGTTTTTGACTAATTGTGATTATAAAGAAAATATTGAGCACATAAATATTGTGTCAGACGAGGTGAGTCTTCCAACCATTGCATCTAATTTTAGTAACGTTAAAGTTAATTTCTTGCTGGACAGTGGTTCGTCAGTGTCATTGTTGACTCTAGATACTTTCAATAAAATCAGGACTAATAACAAAGTAAAATTTTTATCAAGAAAGGTCCAAATTAGGACTGTCAACTCTCAACTTCAATTTACAGCTTGTGCTGAAATTTCATTTAAGATCAATAACCAGTTTTTTAGACACCAATTTTTTGTAGCAGATATTAGGAGTAATACCTTTCAAGGCATTATCGGTTATGATTTCTTAAGAAAGCATAATGTTTTAATCAATTATAAACAGGAATGCGCGCAATTTAGTAATTTTAGTATTCCCTTAAATAATTCTCATGAATTAACTTGTAATGATAACAATAATGAACAGGTGCATGTTGTTTTGAGGAATAAGCTCAATATTGAGCCAGGCGAGACTGCTATTGCCCATTTAAGAATTGATTCTTTTGATAAACAAACAAATAAAGAGGTGTACTTCACACCTACTTATAATACAAACATTGTAATTCATCCCTCTATTAATGTTATTGACAATAATTCTTTTAATATAATAATTCTAAATAATTCTGATAACACTGTTCACTTAAATAAAGGTTTGAATATAGGTAATATAAGATATAATTTTGTTGTCAAAAATAGTAATGATAGTAATAAGGTAAATGTGAATGAGATTAATAATATTGAACAGTGTAATTTAATTACTGCTTCTCAGGATATTTTAAATTTAAGAAAAGATGAACTAAAATCTACTGATTTTGATTTAGCACATTTAGACACTGATCAAAAATTAATTCTTCAAAACATTTTATTGGAGAATTTTGCTGCATTTTCCAAAACCATAAAAACTTTAGGATGTACTGATCGTGTGGTTCCCTCTTTAACATTAAAAAATGATAATGCAATAAAAACCTTACCATTTGAAATTCCATATGCTTTAAGGGATGATATTAAACAAGAATTAGATGAATTAGTGGAAGCCGGTATTATTCATAGGCATGTTAGCCATTGGGCTGCTCCACTAGTCTTAGTCAAAAAGAAAAACTCAGAAAATAGTCAGGGAAAACCTAAGTATCGTTTAGCTTTGGACTTAAGATTACTTAATGCAGTGGAAGAAAGCTCCACTTACCCTTTGCCTAAAATAAGCACTATAATTAATGAAATTTCTTCTTATAAATTTTTCACAAAGTGTGATATACGAGAAGCCTATAGGCAGGTTATGCTTCCTGAACACCTGCAGAACATACTAACTTTTACTACTCCTTTTGGATCCTTCGCTTATAGACGACTCGTTTTTGGCCTCAAAACGGCAGCGAGTACTTTCCAGGCTTTAGTAGACCTAATTATTGAGGAATTAAATGCTGATGGGGTAAAAGGTATCCATGCTTATCAGGATGATTTCCTCATTGGAGCAAATTCGTTTGAGGAGATGCAATCTAGGCTATCAGCTTTACTTAAAATTTTAATCAAGTACAACTTAACTTTAGCTCCTAATAAATGTTCTTTCTTTAAAGATTCTGTTGAATATCTCGGTTTTGTAATTTCTCATGAATGCATAACACCAACTGATTCTAATATTTCTAAAATTACTTCTTTTGCTACCCCTCGTAATGCCAAACAGGTTAAAAAGTTCATAGGTGTGTGTGGCTTTTATCGCCATTTAATTCCAAATTTCGCTCAATTAATTGCTGTTTTGACTAAGGTTGCTACAAAGCAATCAAAATTTAAATGGACGGATGAACAACAACATGCATTTGATGCTTTACAACAAGCATTTTTCTCCAAACCGTTTGTTAGGTTACCAGATTTTGAAAAACCTTTCTTTCTAAATACTGATGCCAGTAAACTCGGCATTTCGGCTGTATTAATGCAGGAGCATGAAGAGTCTCTTCACCCTGTTTCATTTTTTAGTAAATCTCTATCTAAAGCTGAGCGTAATTATCCTGCAATTAAACTTGAGTTATTTGCCATATTTAAGGGTGTTACTGCCTTCAAATCATATTTGTACAATAGAAAATTCACCGTTTTAAGTGACAGTAAACCTCTAGCACATTATCGGAAAATTACTTCCCCTGCAGATATAATTACTCGGTGGCTTTTAGCCTTAAGTGAATATTCTTTTGATTTTATTTATGTACCTGGTCCTGATAATGTGTTAGCAGACTGGTTTAGTCGGTCTCCGGACCCTAATTTTCATCAAAATGCAATTGATAATAAGGAGTCTGAATTAATTTTACCCTTTACGGATATTGATGATGATCATGTGCTTAATAATTTAACTTGTAATGATGCTCCCCTAGAAATTTCTTTAGATACATTCAAGAATGAGCAAAGCAAAGATCAATATATTCTAGAAATTATATCTCTTTTAAATAAACCAACACTAGTCAATCAGTCAAAAACCGAAAATTTCTTTCTAATTGATAATGTTTTAATGTATGCCACCCAGACTTCTCCCCACAATCATAGAATAGTGGTCCCTAATTCTTTAAAATCTAAGATATTAAATATTTGTCATGTTTCTCACACTGGAATTCAAAAAACGTATGAGCTAGTCTCTAACAGATACTTTTGGAAAGGATGTTATGCTGATACTCTTAATTATGTCAAATCCTGTGAATTATGTATTAAACATAAACAATCTTCGAGCAAGCCTGCTCCTTTAAAATCTATGTGGTTACCGCAAAGACCTGGTCAATTTGTCTCAATGGACATTGTTGGGCCTATTAAAAATTGTGGTTACATTCTAACATTTATTGATCACTTTTCTCGTCATTTAATTTTAAATCAACTACAAAATTTAACTTCAGAAACAGTTTCTAAACACTTAATTAATTACATTTCACATTATGGTAGAATGCTATATCTTTTAACCGATCTTGGTACTCAGTTCAAGGCTGAAGTATTTGAGTTAATAAATAAAAAGTTAGGAATTAAATTGGCACATAGTAGTGCAGCTCATCCCCAAAGTAATGGAATGAGCGAACGAATTAATCAAGCAATAAAATCTTCTGTTTTGACTTTGCATGAGAAGGGTGTATCATTTGCAACCAGTTTAGTAATTCATCAAAATATTTATAATGGCACAATTCACTCTGCAACAAAGTTTACCCCTAATATGTTACATTTTGGCCGTAATTTGGCATTAATTTTTGATTGTTTTGAGTCTAGCATAGAACCTGTACATTTAGATAAATCCCATTATTTGTTAGATACATTAAATCAACTAAATATTGCATATGATAATGCTTATAGTAATTCAGAAAGGGCTCAAGTTGAGCAAAATTCTAGACAAATTACAAAAGCCAAGTTAAGATCACTTGATATAGGTGATATTGTTTATTTAAAGCACACTAATGTTTTTAAACCCAAATTTGACGGTCCTTTTACCATTGTTTCAAAATTTAATGATGTCGATTATGTGATTCAAATTTTAGATAACCCCAATGGACCTAAACAAACTGTACATATTGATAGATTACGTCTGTGTCCTCATAGGAGACAAAACTTGTTGTTTCAACCCGTTGATACCTCGGATAATGTAACTGATACAAGTATCACTTTTCCTAAGGCTTGTCCTTATAATTTGAGAAACAAATAATTTTTGGTTATAAATTTAACATTTAAAATTTTTATTGGTATACGTATGATAAGTGTTATGGTGATACGTTCGTATGTGACGCTGGCCGTTGCATGTGCATGGAACGATTGTGTCCCATGCCAGTTGTGATGCAATGCCAATAGGTTGTTTTGCATAATGGTTTCAGTAATCTTTTATATATATCATTTTTGTAACTTACTGTGTGTAAATTAATTGTTTTTATGAGGTTTTTCAAACGGTGTTTTTACAACTGGTGGATGATGAGGAAGGTTCTCCTTACAGTGACTTTTACGTTTATACCATTTTAGGTGTCTGTTTCTTTGGGTTGGTTCTTGTCTAACTTTTACATTTTTTTCTAATGATTGTTAGGTCATGTTTTAGACATTTTTAACATTAGTAAACACTTAAATTAACTTTGAGGATGACACAAATTTCGAATGCCAATTTTTTTTCATTTTTTTGATCCTTGCTCCTGTACAGTATATTTTTTTTCTTTTCTTATGTAATAAATAAAGTTTTATTACATAACTTTTGGATTCTCAGAATGTAGTAAACGGCTACAGCTCTGTGTTTTAGATACAAAATTTTTTGTATCTGTAGTTTTGATGATTTTAATTTTGTTTATGTCTGCTTGCAAGCACTTTTTGTTATTTTTATGTTCATCAAACTGGTTTTATTCTTATGTTCATCAATATTTTTTTATTTTTATGTTCATCAAGCATTTTTATATTTGTTCATAATATGTGAATTTATGAATTTTCATTTTTAAGCATACTTTATAGGTATTGTTTATGGACATTTTAAGTAATCATTGGTTAAGTAATCATTGGTTATCAGTATTGGTAAGCAGCGTTTTTGATCATTGTTTATAAATTTTGTCTGTAGATAAATTTTGTTTTGGTGTGTGTTTGTTATACATAGTTGTGTGTAGACTATGATGCATATGGTTTCAACATACTTATGTGATCAATTTTTTTAGTGAGAAAAATGTCTGTGATTTTTTTAAGGTGTAATTTCTAACTTAGTTTGCAGGTGTTAAGTTCAATGTTTTTGCCTAGGCGTTTCTATTAATTTAAGTCTTTTTTTTATTTTAAATCTCTCTAAGTTTTAACTTGTTAATTTTTGTGCACTTAATTGATCTCACTAATGACTTTGATTTCTGAACCCATGCATAATTCATAGGTTGTATACTAAAATTTTTTTGTCGTTTTAACTCGGAATACTAAATTATCAGTCGTATTTGATTGGTCTTAATTTTTTTTCAATAATTGAATTGTACAAAACTTTGTTGTACAAATTTTTTTTCATTCGTTTAACCTCGGAATACCATCAGTCTACAATGTGAGCCTGATTTGTTTTCATTTGTTTGCAATTCTCAATTTTTTTAATAAGCATAATTCAGCAAACAAAATCAATTTTTTTTCATTCCTTTTTATAAGGAACCATTTGAGTTAATGAATTACCTTATTTTTTTCACATTTATTGAGTGAGTTATTTATATACTCATTGAGTCACATTTTATCTCTGTAATTTTATCTTCTATGGAGATAATTTTTTTAATGTCGAGTGAACTTTGTTTTGACTATCGGGTAGGTCAAAAGTTTTTTTTTTAGCAAAAGTTTTTTTTAGCAAACAATTAAGATTGTTTTTGTTGTTGTTGTTTTTGTAAACAATTAAGATTTGTTGTTGTTTTTTTTCAAACAATTAACATTGTGTTTTTTTACTTTTTAGCGAACAATTAACATTGTTTTTCACTGTTTAGCAAACAATTAAGATTGTTTACTTTGTAATATTCAAGATCAGCTATGTACAGCTGTTAATGTCCGTTTTTGTGTTGTGATTGTTATTGTAACTAAGTTGGGGCACAGCATTTCTACTTGAGGCCAATATACTGTAAAATGTTTGAGATGTAAGTTTTATATGTAACATCTGAATGTCTGTTTAAGGCTGATGTGGTGGACTGGTACGGCAGGTTGTTAAATTATTAATTTTAATATTTTTGGTTACGATTTTTTAGCTTAAAAAAAAAAAAAAATTTCTTCAAAATTTTTTTTCACCGGCTGCGGGTATAATGTGACATTAAGTCACAGCCTAATTTCTAAATATCCCGTTTTGTTAATCAAAATACTTATTTTGTCGGCTTAATTTATAATTTTATGATACAATTTTTATTGTCTTCATCTTTTTCTTCTCGCCCCTTAACGCGTTAGCGCAATGAGGACATTTTACCCAGGAAGTTCCTTGCACATTCCTCAGACACTTCTTTTCTTGGAAAAAAGCTGTCGGCGACCTTTGATGTCAACACATGTTTTTAGTTACTGTACGGTCGCCGTTAGTATTTAATTATGCTTAAATTTAAGGGGTTAGTCAACTCACTTCAGTTCGCTCCTTAAGCTAGATTCTTTTGCTTTTTAGGAAGTTTAACTTCCACTTCTAGCTATTTCTTTAAATACCACCCATTTCTGGGAGCGGGCAGCATTCGAAATTCATTTGTCAAAACAAACTTACGATCCCTTAACAGGGATTTTTAATTTTTACCCCCTCCTCTCCTTGAGAGACGGAGATGTTCCACAGTTTTTCTTCCACCCCCTCATGGGTGTTTACGCTGACATTTCATGGCGATCTTCATCGTGCATAATTTTTATTGAAGTAAACATCTCTTCTTGAAAAGTCAATTTATGTCTTGTTGCTATTGTTAACACGCCAATAATGGAAGTATTCCGAGATAACATCGATGCGTTTTGTGGAGTCTTCAAATTTTATGCCTTGCCCACCGCTCCAGATCCCCACCAATGTACCACTGTTGTGTTTTAAAGAAAACAAATTCTCTCATTTCCGGCTGTTGATGTGCTATATGATTCCTGTTGAATAGTGTGACGTTGTGTTCTGTCAGTGATCTACATCAAATAAAAAAAATGTTAGTGCCCATAACATGGACTCGCTCATTCTTATAGTGGACTAGATGTCTTTTTTTCCTTGCAGCCTAAAAAAAAAAAAAGGAGGACAACTTCCAAGGAGAGCAAGAGGTATGTCTTTTATGAAGTGTATTTCTTCAGGATAAGTATGAACATTTGCGGCATGATGTGTTGTGCAAACCTATACAGATTCGTTTCGGCCCCAATTTATCTCTTAAATCCTCATCATCATTAGTATTTTTTATTTTTATAACAACCCAGCAACGAGCTAATGTAACAATAACTCTAAAATTGAAACTTATTGCTTATTTTAAAAAAGTTCTTTTCTAAATTCAATTAATTGCTGCATAAAAGGAATTTCAAAAGATATACCCATTAAGAAACCTTTACTTTTATTAAATTTCAAGGATGTCGATGATTAAATTAAAGAATAAGATAGAAATGAAAGAAAAATTTTTTATATTAGTACTATCTGAAATTTGGGAGAACTTTGCTGCTTTAATTTTTTTTCTTTACCTAATACATTTTTACCGAAACAATTAATTTTTTTATACGAAAAAAATTATAATTATATTAAAGCATATTTAGTTAATTAAATTTTGTGGGGGCTTTGCATTAAGTATAGACCAAGTATAAATTAACTAAATTATTTAATTTACATTTACTTAAAAGTGCTGTTTTACGAAATGCACTATATTTAAAGTAGTTGACGTACATGAAATACATATCCTTTTACCTGCGTTTTTGTTAAACAATTCAAATCTTTTTAAAGAAGACTTCATGTTAAATAAAAATAAATCTGTAGAATGAAATTTATTTTTATGTGAAAAAAAACGTAAAATTAATTAAATGCGGTAAAATTGATATTATTTGTTTTACTATTTCTTTTTTACTATTAATGCGTATGTCACATCACTTTGTATATACATATAAAGAAAGAAAACCAGTTAAAAGGATTGTTCCTAGTTTACGTTTGTATGTTAAGGTCAACAAGTACTAAATATTTGAATGTTTTTTTGATTAATTTTACATTTTAAATACGTTTTTTATTGTTTTTATTAACTTCTTTCCCTATTTCCGATTGCAACGTTTGAATACGCCCTCTAACGGGAGCCTGAAAATATCAGGCATTTAATTCTATCACAATCATTGGCAAAGTCGGACGTCTTTTCTTAGCATCAAATAAGAAACAAAATTTCTCTATGGAAAAGGCAGAAGAACTTGAACAAACAACCCAGTACATTGGTAAATCTTTCAGAACCAGAGCACGCCCAGCATTTGAAGAAATTTCTCAATAATTTTTACCTTTCTATTATCAACAAACTTGCAACGGATAACTTCCATGCTGTTACAGATGTGCGTATTACTGTAAAATCAAATTTTTTTTGTCTTCAATTCATTACAAATTAAAGTGAAGTCAACATTTCTTGGTTTATTCCAATGAATAAATGTGATTTCAGAACATGCAGAACTGTAATAGTTACAGAATAGTATATATTTCTGAATCTGTATAATTCAGAGAGAGCAAAAAAGAATCATCCGAATTACTTGAAATAATATCATTTATGTTGATTATTAATACATTTTTATCGTTTTCTTGGTAAGTATTTTTTAATTTTGAATAATAAATTTCAACTAAAATTCAGCTATTCTGTTTTTAAGTTACATATTGAAATCCATATCGAGATCTTGCCATTATAAAATTTTAATGTGTGGTACGTCATCTTAAAGTAATGAAGGGATAATCTATGTATATATTGAGAATAAAGTTTTCAAATGAAGAACATATCATTTTGAAATTCTCTGGATTTATAAAGCAGGTAAGTGTTAAAATTTTTATAATAAAAAAATTTACTTGTAAATATTTTTTTTTCTTATTTGATGATAATTTTCTAAAGAATGGTTTTCTATGTCCGATTATGAATAAAAAAAAAGCAAAAAGAAACATGAAAGTTTCTTATATTAATGTGAGGAATTTTTAGATTCGTTTTGTTTTGTTTCCTAAGTATTCTTTATTCCACTTTTTTTAGTTTATAAATAATGATTTTTATTAAAGCGTAAATTTGTTTGATAAAAATTGTTGTCAAAAAACGTTTCTTGCATACTTTAATGTTTGACGAGTGGAATTTTTGGGTTCGTAATTAAATCACTTTCAGTAAGCACTTAATTTGTATTTAATGACTTTTGTTTTATACTAGCTGAACACTCACTATTTGTACTGAATAAAAAAATTAAATAATCAATAAATTGGTAATAATAAACATTACGGATATATGCACAGAGTTGATGTGACCATATTATTTTGTATTAGGCAGCGTAGAAGCTGTCTAAATTTCAAGATAGCATCGCAAATGGAATTAAACACACGTATTTTTATTAAACGCTTTTAGTATTAAATTCTTAATTCCTTCAAAATTTAGGAAATACCTTTATTTAAGGTGAATGATGTTAAAATCCTTTCTAAGAAGATGAATCTTCCTTAAAACATAGCCATTGTTTTCAATTGAGTTTCTAAAAGTCTAGACTTCTTAAGGAACAGTCTTTAGAAATTGTTAATTGAAAATAAAGTCCTTCGCCTTCAGAAATCCTTCACAAGTAATTGTTTGAGAAAGTAAAATTTAAATCATTCTAAACTGCCACTTTACTCGATTAAATAGATTTCTTAAAACGCATGAACTAATAGAGTTTTCTAACGTAAAGTAAGATAATAATAATATCACGCTTATTTTAGAAACTTATTTCATTATTTTAGTTTTCTTAATGAAATTCAGACAGGAGAGTTGTGTGAAATTACTGAAAATAACTCCTGTATAAAATTTACATTTAGTAGAGGTTTTATAATGTAGCTTCGTCTTAGCGTATGTTTTATTATTTAACTTACAGTAAAATTTTAATTTTATGAACTTATAGTTTAAACTCTTAAGCTTTATATGCGGTGGTTCTGGAGATGGAGTGCCCACCTCGCTCCGCAGAGACGTAACTCCAGTTCAGAACCGGGCGATGGTTGGTCGTTACTGATTCAGCAACCAGCTCACACCGACCATAGAGCTGACGTAAAAATATCCTCAGAGGTAGACGAACCATGGCTTAGACTACCCTCACCAGTTAGGTGATCCGTGGAAGGTTCTCGTGGTTTCCTCTTCCGGTAACGCAAATGCAAGTTAGATCCACCAAAAAGTCCTACAAGAAGGCAAACTTTCTACCAATACTTGATACGGAAGTTCCCTGGATCCACAAACAACTGGATTGGGATTAAAATCACAAGAATAGGGAGTTGAACATTGATAGTCGCAAACTAAAAGTTGGGCTGGCTGCACAACGACTGTCATAAAATAAAATAAAAACTCTTAACCTTTAAATGAAAGCATGTGTTCTCTATTCTGTATTATGCAGAATATTATAATTATAAACTTAAGGAATATTACCGAACTTGAAAGGCATTTCATGCATTCTTAAAATAGTGTAAAGAACGCTTTAAAAAGAAGGCATGTGCTCTTTATTCTGTATTATGCAGAATATTATAATTATAAACTTAAGGAATATTACCGAACTTGAAAGGCATTTCATACATTCTTAAAATAATGTAAAGAATGCTTTAAAAGAAGGCATGTGCTCTTTATTCTGTATTATGCAGAATATTATAATTATAAACTTAAGGAATATTACCGAACTTCAAAGGCATTTCATACATTCTTAAAATAATGTAAAGAATGCTTTAAAAAGAAGGCATGTGCTCTTTATTCTGTATTATGCAGAATATTATAATTATAAACTTAAGGATTATTACCGAACTTGAATAATGTAAGGAATGCTTTAAAAAGAAGGCATGTCTCAGCAGAATGACATTTTCAGGTATCTTGACACTACACAACTCATGACCAGACATATTCTTGACATACTCAGGACCAAAAATTTATAATGGAAAACTTTAGGTGGTATGATTACTCATCTCATAAGGTAAAATGAAGAATAATTTGCTGCAATCCAGATACAAGCAGTATCGATAGGTTTCGCAAACTATATTGTTCTAATAAACACACACACACATGTATATATATATTTTTTTATTATATATATATATATATATATATATATATATATATATATATATATATATATATATATATATATATATATATATATATATATATTATATACATTATTTCTTCTCCTGTAACTTTTTGCAGGGCATTCAAGGTCGATTTAAAGAGACAGCACCTCACAAGACAAAGTATCTAAGAAAATGGACTTCTCATTCAATGTTGTCTTCGAAGATTTTCTGAATAACATTTAAACTCTCTTGCTCTTAAAACAGTTATTCTTCTTTAAATTTTTTTTGTCTTCTTCATGCAGCCGTAACCTTTGAAAAATTGGCTCTGAGTTCCGAGGGGAATGCATTAAACATTAGTCATGCATTTATTTTCAGAAGTTTTCAGGACCTGCCGACCTCAGAATGACATTAATGGGTTCTTTCAGAAACCTGCGACACATAGTTTGATAAATGCTGTTTTTAAATGTTTCTCCCTATGCGGAATAATTTCTTATTTATCTTCCCTCATGCATTATTTTCTGCGACATCTTAAAAAAAGATACAGATGCGCCATATAGTATAGGCTTACATTGTAGTTTAAATTCGAATAATAATTATTTGCAACTTACAAAATTTTACTAAATTATTTGTAAATGTAATTTATTTAAGTAATATTTATCGAATTATATGTAGAGAGTATGTATCTAATTTCATATATTTGAAATAAGCCAAAGTTTTTTTTAAAACTAAAATCTTTAAATTTAAACTATTTCTTAAGAATTCAATTATAGGTACTTGAATAATTCAATTAATCATTTCTACTATTATCAGGCATAATAAAATCATTTTTTCAAAATTAATTCTTTTGAATTTACTTCATGAGTATATTGCACTCAATAAGTGTATTAGCAAGTTTCCCGAACCTGCATTCCTCATAATAATAATGAATTTTCCAGAAATTTCAGTACGTCCTTTGATATACATCTCATTCTTAAATGCTTCTGATATTTGAGAAAATTGGAACAACAAGAAGGAGTTATACAAATTGAACCAAACTTTCTTTAAATGAAAAGTAGGTAACACTTGCAAATAATGAGAATTGCAAGGGTCGGGATAACCTGGTCGGTAGGGTGCTGGGTCCATGTCCGAGAGTTCGTGGGTTCGATCTCCGCCAGCCGAAGACTCCCCGTGTAGTCAATGGTGACCGATGCACGTTAAATCTGTCGAGTCGCAAAGTCCTCCATGTTCCCATAACAAATATAAACCTCTGGGGGTACTGGATTGGAGATCGATCGTTCTCTGATCCAGGTCAAAAATTACGATCTGTGGATGAATGAATGGATGTATAAATGGATGTATGGATGGGTCCGCCCTATAAACGGGCGTGACGTATAGGTGTGGCAGAAGTCAAATTCTTGGTCATAGGTGGCGCCACTGCAAAACAAGAACAATCGTACCCCTCTTCCTAAACAGGCATACGTTAACAACAGCATTAGAATTACAATGCGATTGCGCATGAGTGGAACGTGAACTATAAGGGATTATAAATATCTGGTGAAGTCTGTTTATAGTCTTCGGTCTATGATAGACATTTCATTAGTAATAAATATGCCTCGTCAAAAACGGGGAGAGTCATATCAACAACTAACGGAGTTCGTACGAGACCTCATCGTCTATATGTGAGAGGGTGGATTTTCGTATTGAGAAGTCACAGTCCGTACGCTATGTGACGCCACAAAAGTAACGCGTGTTTGCATAAAAATATACACGGGAGAAACAATCAAGGCGAAAACCTGGCAGTGGAGCACGCGTTAGTACAATAGTTCGGGACAATAGAAACCTCATCCACTCTGTTGTGACAGATCATTAGCAAAGCAGAGGAGCATGGCTACAGGAGTTATGTTGCCTAGCTTGACGTTTCGTTGCTGTCTGATGTAGCATCAACTGAGGGCAAGGATTCCTCGACTCAGGATTGCCCATTCTCTGAATCACAAATTCCTCTGACTTCAATAGGCTTATCAACATAGTCCTTGGTGTGCCCAGAAGCAACAAGTCTTGTTCGTCGAATCTCGCTACAATCTGGAGTGAAAGGATGTAAGAGTATGCGTCAGACGTCGCAGAACGTCTGATCCCACAGTGTATTATCTAACGTCATACGGCACAAGCGCCTGGTTTTTATCTATTGGGTATAATTGCTGCAATCCCATCTTGTGCAAATTGCGGACAACTTCAACAGTGATTGCTACATGAGAGGAATTGTGGACCCTAGCTCCTTCCTTTTCGTCGATGCATTTTGCTTTCAGTATTTCAACAGGATTTTGCCCGTGAGCATTTTTTACAATACTTCACAAGTCTTCTTTAGTGAACAGCATACATCGCTTTCTCTATAGCCAGCGTGTTTTTCTGATAGGTCACCCATTGAGCACGTCTAGGATTTCATCAGTCAACGTCTCACTTGTTGATGGGGCACACAGTAAGACTGAACTTTGGCGACAATTCGAAACCATATGGAACAATATTTTCCAAGACTACATTCAGAGCCTGTTTGATTCATTACCACGCAGTATACAGGCTCTCATCGCTTAGACTGTCTGGCACATAAAATACCAATTTCCGCCGTTCTTTTTTTATATTGTAAATTTAATAATTTTTGTAACACTCATGTGAGTAATAAGTTTAATACATTTCTGACAATTCTTTTATAGAGTCTTTCATAAATATTTGTGTATGTAACTTCATTCATTATTGTCCACTATGACTTGAAAAAAAAATTCTGCGCGTCATTAATAGTTTAAACTGACGATTGAAATAGTATAACAGCTTACCTATAATTTACAAAATTTTCATTAACTGTATGAATATGTATTATTTATAGAATGATGCATCAAGAATAACTATGACTATCTCTCTGTACTTAAACTATAAGATTTAGAATCGCAAAATTACTTAAATGAGAAAAAAATGTACTTGAAATAGGATGAAATAAAAGAACTTAAAAATTTCAAATATCATTTGTGAATTATTAATTTTTAAACTTGTTAAAAATACCTTTTGTGCCGCTCTACAGGCCACAGGAATGCAACTAAAGGTTTGAATTTTGCATGCTGAAAGGGCCACACTTGCTTACGAACTAAATAGTTTTCGAAATTTTAAATTTTTCGAAAATTATTGATTTCAATTTTAAATAATTTTTTTGAATTTTTCCCCCTCGTATTTATCATATATTTTTCTTCTTCTTTTGCTTCAGAATGCATTTTGCTTTGCTGCTCAAAACCAATAGGACTAAGAAACTTGAAATTATGATGTATAGAAAAAGTATAGGTTTTACAATGAAAAAAAACTGAATCGGATTCAAAAATTAACTGTTAAACTTGTAAACGTACATCGTATGAAAAATCATTAGCTGTTCAACTTGTAAAGAAATTAAAAAAGAAAAGAAAAAAGAGCTTTGTTGGTCGATAAATTGTCTGTTGAAACTCAACTACTAAGGTCGAAATTTGACTTGCTGATAAGACCATTTTATATTATGATTTAACGAAAGAATTCTTCGAAATTTTTATTCGTTCAAATTTTATTGCTTTAAATAATGAAACAAAATATTTCTTTTGTAGGAAATATGCATGTTTATAAAAGAACTAAACATTGATGAATGAAATGGAATTCCTTGGGGTGCTGAGCGGAACGAGCAGGGGGTGGAAGTTCAAGGTTCATTTAAATTTGACTAATTTAAACTGAGATATTCTTAACTAATTAAAATTATTTAGTTAATAAAATAAACTTAACAAGAGTATTTTTGTAAAAAAAAAGACCTGCTGCCTGCAGAATGAAACCAGGAATACTTCGTTTGATTTATAGTGTTTTTTAATGTTTTTATTGCTGTGGTACAATGCATTATTTCCCAAATCATTTGAAAAAATAAGATTTGCCATGTAATACAGGATTAAAGTGTTGTTGAAAATTAACTTATTATTTTAACAGTAATATCCATATTTTATTAAATTATATAAATATTCAATTAATTGAATTTTCATTTGAGAGTATATATATATTGTATTCTTGCATTAAATCAAAGTTGTCTAAAGACATATTAATTTAAACACTTAATTAAATTAAAATTAAGAACTTTAATAGCTTAATTAATTATATTATTTCTAATTAAATAACTAAATTATATTAATTACTAATTAATTAGATGATTTATTAAATAAGAATATTTTCAAAGAGTGTCAGAACCAGAAACCTGAGACACGCCGTTTGATATATGATGTTTTAAAATGCTTTTGAAATGAAAAATTGTAAGGAAAGACAAAGAAAGAAGTAAGCAACTAGTCATTTTAAAGAAAGCAAATTTGAATGGCAAAATACGATTTTTGAGATTAATCGGTAGAATAGTTTCTGAGTTATAAAAAAAATTTCGTTTAATAAAAAAATGACAGCTGTCAATATATTATGATTTAAAAATTTAGTATTTTTTTAAGTTGTTACTTTATATTAATAATTATTTTTTAACTTCAGCTGTTTGAATATTACTTAAGTTATACAATTCATTACCTAATTTATACAAAAACTGTCTAAATTGAGTTTTCAAGTAAAACGAATCGAATATATATAAGAAACTCATTTAATTTCATTAAGATTATTTTTCAATTCTTATAAATAAAATTAAAATGTACGTTTAAAGACTTATAAACTCCTGCTTAAATAATTTAATTTCGATGAAATACTAAATATTTTTGAGTTTGCATTTATTTTTAATTTTTCAAAATGAGAACCGAATCAAGTAGAAATGCGCAATTTGTCATTTACAAAACACTACTTAAATTTCAACCACGAGTAGTTTGTCATAGCTTTATATGACAAGTAGAACGTAAAAGAACAAAAAGATTACAAGCAAACTCAGAAAACTTTCCACCCGTAAATAATGCGTAAAATAAACGACTTAATCTATATTACTCCCTAAACACACAGAGCAAATCATCTATGTTGAATCAGTCTGCTGTAAGTGAAGAGTTTTAACATAAAATCCATCTCTACTTTTCAAACAAATAAAAAATTAAGAAATTTAATTGCTCCGCTCGTCTTTATTTATCATATATTGTAAAACATGATATAAAAAATAGTTCTGATGTGATTCAAAGGAGTTATTTTTATTTCTTAAAGTAAACGGCAAAGATCAAAAAGTTTTATAGTTAAATTAAGCATGAAATTATATTTAGAAGTAGTGTTCGCTTATGAACCTTAAGTTTTGTAAATATCTATTAATTGTATAGGTATAAAAGTTTATTTTCTTTATTTTTTTTATCCAGAGCTTTTTTTTCTTAAAATCAAGTAGTATTTTCTAAAAACCCTTTTTTTTCATTTCCGAGATGTAAATATTTGCTTTTCCAATAAACTATACACGTTAATGAACAAAATAAATCTTTTCACCATAAATGAGTAATTAGAATAATACAGGGGAAAAACTAAATACAATAAAAAGAGAGTTCTAATTCTAAATCAAAATTTTGAATGTGCAAATATACAACTAATGTCGACATTCTATATTCTATTTCTACTTGTGTTTTATTATTAAATGTTGTATTTTTATTAGATATGTAAATTTTATTTTTCGCAGGTCTAAATTATTTGGCAACTTTTTACTGTATCTTTGTGTGGAGTGAAAAAAAAAGTTTTCGATAAAAGAAAAGCACTAAATCCCAAAAGTTCTATATGGACTAGTATATCATTCAGATATCAATTTTAAAATTTTACAAAAAATACAAAATTTTAAAAAACTACTAAATTTTTAAAAACTTTCAGAATAAAATAAAATGTTTCCCAATCGTAGGGTAATTACTAAAATATTACTCATCAATTATTTTGAAGTTTTTGTTAATCATTTTTCTCATTCCTTAGTTACGGACAATGGGGGCATTTTTATTTAAGTTTTCATATTCATAATACTATATATTGTGAGGCTTATAAAAATACAACCAAAAGTAAACAGGAGAGTTGTTGTTCATTTACGTCGCACTAGAGCTGCACAATGGGGTATTGGCGACGGTAAACAGGAGAGAGAAAACTGAAAAGTATGCGATAGAGAGAGAGCTTTACGGAGGTAGAACTGATAGAGGATTTACATTTGATATAAATCATTTAACAATTCTACTTCTGTAAATCCCATCCAAGCATAAACCTTCATAATAACGAAGCTAATTCAATTAAGCTGGTAGATGGATCTACGCTATTTATATGAAAACTCAAAAGACTTTGTATAGCGTTTCTGAAGTCTTAATGATCCAAAATTTTATAGATATTTATCAAAAGAAACTGTTTGGCTATTTTCATTAAATATTTTTCAGTAACGGTATTTTCAGTGTCAGGGTCTCTCATTTCTGACAAATTTTCAATGTGTTTAATCAATGTGCTTAAAATTGGAACTGAAAGGCGTTCTCAGTTGGCCAACCTCCTGGTTCGAAAAGTTCTTGAGACCTCACTATCGGACAGTACAGGTAATACATAATAAGCCAGATAATATATAGTGCTAAGAGCCGTGGTTTCACAGGGGATAGAGCACTCGCCTCCCAATGAGGTGACCTGGGTTCGATCTCAGCGAGACCTGGTTAATTCGAATTCCGCAACCGGCTCGTACCGACAGCAGTGCTGACGTAAACTGTCCGCAGTGGTAGACGGATCATGGGCTAGAGTCCACTTGCCGTTAGGCTAACCGTTGGAGGTAATCGAGGTTTTCCTCTCCAAGCTGCGCAAATACGGGTTAGTTCCATCAAAAAGTCCTTCACGAAGGCTAATTTCTCCCAATACTTGATCCTGGAGTTCCCTTGTCTTCCGGATTGGGTTCAAAATTACAGGCCTACGGGTTTCTGT
Source organism: Parasteatoda tepidariorum (assembly GCF_982258835.1). Lineage (NCBI taxonomy): Eukaryota > Metazoa > Arthropoda > Arachnida > Araneae > Theridiidae > Parasteatoda > Parasteatoda tepidariorum. The sequence goes on from NC_141757.1 coordinate 103,297,079, forward strand.
GGTCTTCATTTCCATGTAATGTGAAATCTGTTGAGTAGTTCCTGAGAAATCGAGTTTTTAAAAAGTCGTTTTAAACCCGATATCAAATTCGTATTCTCGGGAACTATTAAACCAATTTCGCTCAAATTTTGTACTTTGCTGTATAAAATTACATACTTTGAAATAACTTAAAAAATTGTGTGCCTCTCAATTCAAAATGTTTTTCTCTATTCAATAAGATAATAAATATTTACTAAAATTTATACTTTGCAAGGAATTATGTTTAGATAAACGTATTTTATAATTGTATGCAAACATTTTTCTATTCACTTAAGAATTTCTCCAGATATGGAGAAATTCTGAAAAATTTAAATTAACATTAAGGGATCCAAATTTTGAATTGCTCTTCTGACCAAAACTATTCGGACCTTATTTCCCAGATTGTGGCTACCCTCTCTTTTTGGGGGTTAGAAATACTTATCATTCGACAAAAAGATATGTTTATTCAGAGAAAGTACGCTTTTTCGTTTCTGATTCCGTAACTTAAAATATCGTCTACACTATTTAATTAGCATATTTGAGGTCATCTCCTTGAATAATTAAGATTGAGTTTTAGAACTTAAAGATCTGATCATTGGATAAAAAGATATTCAGGGTTGTCCTTTTTTTATGACTCGATGTACATTATTTGTATTGAGTTGCGATGCGTCCTTTTTTATAGTTTCTGAGATACATTAATGTATTTTAAATACCAAAAAAAAAAACCATAAAAAACGAAAGAAATAAAACATTAAAGTTTCAGCATCATCAATTCAGGAACACAAAGAAAAAAATTATTCAATTTTCAAATTTTTTTTTGCGGTCCAGACTCTTACTAAACTACGGAACTTTATAAGCAAGAACCATCACTATGAGACTGAAATACATATAAAAAATAAGTAGAGAATATTTTCCAGCTTTTCTCTGTACTTTAAAGTCGCCAAAAATAGCAACAAAAAAAAGTTTTGTAGAATACTACGCAAGAATGCATTTATTATCGGTGAATTTTCAGCTTCTTTGGTGAATGTGTCTGAAAACTTTAACTATGTTCTATGTGTAGTCACGTACGAAGCAGTCACTTTCAATTTTAAAGGAAGTAACAAAGCTTTAAAGAACAAAACAAATGACAAAAATCTTAACTTGCCTTGAATAAAAATGCGAAGTCAACGAATTGGAGGAAAAAGTGCATTTATAAGAAATTTTCTCAAAATGTTTTCCTCATGGAATGATGAAATAATAATAAAGATTTTATTTAAAAATAATGAAGTATAATTTTTTTGACAAGATCTTTTTTTGAATGCATTGATGAAATTTATTAAATTATTGATTCATTTCTTTTCTCGGTAAATTTGAGTGTGAGTATGGTTAAAAAAATATTTAAATCAGGAAATAATAATTTAATAATTTATTAACAATCAATACTTCTTTCTCTTGCTCTCTATCTAATGTTTTTCTTTTTTTTATTATCTGTTTTTACATGTTATTTTTACTTTTTTTGATCTATTTTATTTGTTGTTATTTTTATTAAAAAAATTTTTTGAGTGCTCCTCACGCTATTGTATTAATATATTTTGCTTTGGCCTTATTGATACAATATCAGAAAGCACTCTGTTTTGCGAATATAATCGTGTGGGCTGAAGAAAAGATTATATCTTTTTTCCAGTTTTTTAATTAACCTTTAATTTCTTTTTTTTTATTATTATTTTTTTTTTTAATAAACTGTTGTTTCTTATTTTTTAACTTATTATTCCCCCCCCCCCTTTTTTTTCATATGTCTATAATTTTTCTTTGTTTTATTCTTCATTTTGAACTATATATATATATATATATATATATATATATATATATATATATATATATATATATATATATATATATATATATATATATATATATATATATATATATATATATATATATATATATATATATATATATATATATATATATATATATATATATATATATATATATATATATATACATATATATATATATATATATATATATGATGTATAATGTTTAGATGGTGCTGTTGCTGGAGAAGATGGAATAAAGTACATAATTAAAAGTGAAAACAGAGTAAAAATCGCAATAAAAATAAAATTTTATTTTGTTGCAGACCTCGAGGTGCAAAATAAAAAGGATGTTATCCAAGTTACCCAAGTAGCATATTAGTCGGATACCAACAAACAGAACTGTAAATTTAACTGTCTAATAAAGGCACAGATGACAGAATTAAAAAATCTAACTCTAGAAAAACCTCCATTTAATTAATTCTTTCTCGACAATATTTCCAGCCAATCTCTAGATAATCTGTTTTTTAGTGTCGTCCTATTGAAACGTCTCTAACCAAAGAAACCAAAATGAATCGAAATTTAATATTATAGAATTATTTAGCACAGTTAAGAGCTATTTTAAATATAATTTTCCTTATCAAAAAACTTAAAAACGTGCATACATATTTTTATAGTGAGTTTTTTCAGTAGTTATTGTACAGCGGTTTGAAAGAAAACAGCAACTTACACCAGTGTTTCCCAAACTTAAGCCTTCTGTGTACCTTATCTAAATTTTTCGTAATGCTGTGTACCACTAATAAAAAAAATTAATGTAATTCTTATGGTAAAAAATTGCACTAACGTTAAAAATCACGACTGGGTGTTGACACCACTAATTCGTTATACCGTTAACTGTGTAAAATCCGTCAGTGCAAAAATACGTCATCATAATTTTTCATGGCTAGCTTTGTTTTAAAATAAAAATTTTTGAAATTTTCGTCTGCTGCAAGATATTTTGCATAACAATGTGTACCCCCGCCTAACTGTTCCCGTACCCCTGGGGGTACGCGTACCACAATTGGGACTTACACCAACACTTACTTGATGTAAACAAACTACTGGCGATGTCCAAAATGAGACAAAGTTGTTGTTTTCCGAAGCGAAAATAGTTCATTGCATCTGATCTTGGTGCAAGATTTTTTCATTTTTTTTTTTTGAGTTTTCATTTAACTACACAATTTAAAAAGTGCCAGAGTGCTCGATTTGAAGTTAACTTTACATAACACACAATTTTATTCAACACCAAATTCGGGCAGGTATTACACCACCGTTTTTACAATGCACTATCATAGATATAATAGCCATCGCTTATTGAATTCTTTGCCCACGTTTAAATATTTATATTTTAATGTAGACTTTTATAACAAGCATTTTTTAGTTAAGTTTAAGCACAGTATCGTGTGATCAAATTTATGAAGTTCTAGAATATAATCTAATTTAGCTCTAATTCGCCCTATTTAATTTGTTCGACACGCATTAAAATTTTTAAGAATACTGGTGCTACTCGGAGGGAAATAATATCCGTCTTCAAATAAGGTCCTTGTACACGTTTAACTATTAATTAAGGAAGAAAGTTCCACCGGTCGTTATTTCCCTGTAAAATTCTATTTTATTTCTAACATAGTACAGAGATGCTTTATTAAATTATGTATAAAAAGTTTAAAAATAATAGTATCAGACAGTTTTTTTTCTTCTTAAATATACATGTGAGTTCGGAAGGAAGTATAAAAAGAAATCAAATATTCGAAAAGAATTAAAAGCTTTAATTTAGAATTTTCTACTTTGCTTTTCATTCTATCACCTCAAAAACTATTTCCGAAAGAAAAAAAATCTTTCTTGGAATGTTTAATGTTTTCGCTTTCTTCCTTTTTATATGTTAAACTTTACAAAAGGAAAAAAAATCTTTATAAAGTAATCTCATCGAATCTCATGGTAGAGTAATTCAGCACTAGAGCTTGATACATTTTATAGCGAGACATAAAGGTTTAAAGATAGTAATTCTGCTCCTTTTTTCTTTCGAAAAGGAGTGAGATATGTAATTTAGTAGGTTAGTTATAAAAATTGTTGGCATATATTACCTAGAAACAACATGAGATAAAATGAAATCGTATTTAATGTTATCTCATTTCTTTTTTTAAACATTTAATGGTCTTTTTCTTGAAAAAAAAACAGCCTTATTAACTTTCCTCAAAATTGGAATTTTAGATAAAAATAATAGATTAAAAAAGAAATTTTCTGGATAAAAAGTGAAGAAACGTTTAAACATAAGCCAAATTAGTCACTAGGTACTAAATTGTCCCAATGTAAATCTTTTTTTTTTCGTAACAAATATCCATTACACACAGCCATAATTTTTTAAAGCGCTATAATATTCAGGCCAATAATAATTGAGCACATGTATTTAGATCAATAATTTTATTAATGAGCGAATATTGTTTTCTTAAATTACATACCTAATTCTGGAAATATAGTGAAAAAAGATGCCCAAATTTTCGCTTTTGACAAAATTAATTAAACCAAGTAATTTCAAATTGTGTGTCCCTCCTGATCTAGGGTCAAAGTTTACAGAACCGGAGAAAAAATACTAAGTTTAAAAAAAGTAGTCTTTGTTAGTTAAATTTCAATCTTCCCTAATTAGTTAGAAAAAATTGGTCTTAAGTTAATTTATTTTTAAAAAGTTAAAAGAATTACACCCTTCCTTGTAAAAAAATCTGTAATTCAACTCTCACTTACCGTATAATTTTACGTTTAAGGTTCTCTTTTTAAGCTAAATGATAAATTTCCGAAAATTTACATCATTAGTGTATAACTGCACCGTACTAGAGCAAGTTTCATTTATACAAAGTATAAATGGAATAAACTCAGAATGTTTAAATTTGAAACAAACCTATTGTTTCCCTCTCAAATAGCTTCAAATGAAAGCCTGTCAGTGATGTGTAATGAGAGAACACTTTATTTTCTATGATGTCAAAATCATGAATACTGCTGGGCTCCGCCCCCTGCTTCCTGACGTCCATCATATCCTATAGATTGCTGCATGATATCAACATGGACATGTTTGTAATGTGACTTAATATGAAATTTTAGATAGTCAATTCATATATAAAAAATGGAAACGTTTTGTTCTATTTTGGAATTAAAACTAAATACAACCTTTAATGGAAAGAAAGTGTGGTTGGTGGTGTAGTTGTTCTAATTGAAGTATATAGGGAAAATAGGATAAAAATCACAATAAAAAGGATAGGATAAAAATCACTCTCAGGATAAAATTAAAACTGAATACAACATCTAATGGAAAGATGGTGTGGTTGGTGGTGTAGTTGTTCGAATTAAAATATATAGGGAAAATAGGATAAAAACGATAATTAAAATTTTACTTTGTAGCACGTCTTGAGGTGCAAAATAAAAAGGATGTTATCCAATTAACATATCAAGGAAAATAATAAATTTTGCGTAATATGATTACCGGCCACAGTTTTTTTTTCTTTCACAACCTGCCTAATCAAAATCTGAAAGCCAAATTAAAAGTAGTATTTAATCAACGCTTTGTAGTATAGGAGAGATCCTTTACATAGTCGCTCGATTTAATAGCTGAGCACCGGGTTCTAAAAATTTTCCCAAAATTGAAATTGACCCTCCCAAAACTGGTTATGTAAAATGAACGACCCACCATATGATGTCACTCAAAGCGGAAGTGAACCCCCTCAAACATTCTGATTGCTGTACTCCCCAGTTAAGGGAGGGACAATTTTAGTTTTGGGAACATTTTTACAAGTGGCCGGGTGCTCAGCTATAAAATAGAGCAACTGTAGGCCGCATTATCGAAAAAGGACACATCGAAAAGAAAAGTCAAATCAGCCTACCTCACGATATCTCATGTCAATATTTAAATAATTTGGCAGAAGATTTAAGGATAAATAGTTCGTTGGAAATTAAAGTAAACCTAATAAGGCATATGCCCATGTTTAGTGTGGTAGGAGAAACAAATGTTAAAAATAGATTTTGTTGCTCAGTTGCTACTAATTAGTTATACACTTGCATTGCAATAAAAAGTTAGTCGTTCCATTTATGGAGAATAAGAAATACTTGCATTTTCTCTTTATGAAATTTAATTAATAATTAAATTATTTATTTAATTAAAGGGGAATGGTGAAATTTAGGAAATGAAGGAAATTTAAAAGCTGGATAATATTAGAGAGCTATATAAACCACTATAAAGCAGCCTTAGGTAATATGTAATGCCTAAAAGTGACATCACACAACCATAGGGAGAAAATACCAAGAATTATAGTAACTTCTTTTTTAAAAACTATGTTGCTTGCACTCCACAGAAACAATTGCAGACTCTTAGCAACAAAAATAATTGCTGAAGCTGCGTTAAAACTTAAAACAGAAATGGTTTCAAAAATAATTGCGAAATTAAATATTAAAAACATATTTGATGGCCAAAAAAGCATCAAATTCTCTATTATTTGCCTATGCATGTTAATACGCTGTCAAATATATTTTTGCTGTGGCTTGCGTAAAATAAATTAGTTACAAATGGCGAGTGTTTGCCTAAGTATGATATTATTCGTATTTGTAAGTGAGACGACTGATTAGAGAAACGCAAAACTTAACCTAACAATCATGAATAACAGAACATGAATAACAGAACCTAACAATCATGAATAACAGATTTTAGAACATTTTTTAGATATCAGGACATTCTTAGTTGTCAGTTAAGATGTCAGAACATTATTATTTAAAAATTGTTACTTTGCGTTCTAACATATTATTAATAAGAAAAAAGAATTGATAAAGTTTTGATTCTAAAACATGTATTTTAAGTCACTGAGTATTTCAATTATGCACACTTTAATAATTATTTAATTAATTTAGAAACTTTCAACCAGAAAAAAAAAACAAATTACACATAACAAAAAAGGTTTCTCAACGTCCTATTAATATCGTGATAATTTTATTCTGTGTTAAAAGTGAGAAAGACGTCACCTAGTATTATATCTAAAAGTTAATTATTGTACTGTCAAAGATTTATCCCATTAATTCTCATTTTCTTTGACCCGTGTAAAGTCTGAATTCACTAGAAAAAAATCCTCAAGAGTTTTAAAAGTATTTTCATTTTTAATTACTTTTCAGAACATAAACAGCAGTTTTCCTATTATTCATTTAATCCTCTTAGTAAAAACTTTTTTATTTTCATAAATATTTGCCTTGTTCTGACGATGAAATTGCTAATTATGATTAGGTCTTAACAAAAATAATACAAAAAATTATATCATATGGAAATGTTTAAAAAATTTCGTCCGCCTATGTTTTAATATTAAATTAGAAGCAAACAAACATGGATTAATGAAGTTTTTAACTTTTTAAGTTTATCATGCCAAAATATCTGGTGAAAGTATATTTGCTTGTATGCAACACAAAAGTGTTAATTTTTAAAATAATCAGTTTTAATTTTTCTGTTTAGACACTACAGGGAAGTATAGTTTTTCTAAAATTAACTAACGGTTTTCAATGCCAAAACAGTTTTGACTATGTGACATCAAATAAAAATACTGCACAATATTTCATTTTTATGATAACTAATATTATCTACAATATTATTAAAATGTTGTTTTAAACTTCTATCTTAATTGAGACATGGATCTCGTTAAGTAAAAGGTACATTAAATGATTAGATATAAATTAAATAGACATGGATGATTCACATTACGAATGAAATAATTATGTTTAGTGATTCAAACTCATATTTGGAAAACGATCAGTAATAGAGAAAATTAATGCATTTTATTATAAGTATAAGTTGACATTTAATATGTCATCCCTTCAGTTTCGAAACCAGTTTTAATCATTTTCGAATAACTTACATCAAGCTTTCAGTTTTCAAAATTTCCTTTTTCCCTCATTCTCAAATCAGTGATCAAATAAGACGATTTTAGGAGATGCTTACTAATCTTGCCTATCTGAATGATTAATTTAATTTCTTTTCTGACGGATGTATATAGTTTTCAGGTTTCTTTCAAAATAAAAGTTTAAACTGATGCCATTTCCATGGATAAATCTGTAAAAATAAGCATCGACGTAGAAAGACACTAAATATGCCTATCTCTAATGTCTCTCGTATCTTGCGGTGTATAATAATTTGGTCTACAGACGCTTAATATGGAGATACGAGGAGTAGTCTAAAAATAAATTTGCCTAGGCGTCTATGTATAGAGGCGTGTATGAAAGACAGAAAATATAATAAGAATTGAAGATAAGACTTAACTTTATTTTCCTACATAATTAGCAAGAGTGATCCCTAGTAGCCCATCCCTAGAAAAAATCAGAGCTCTGCATATGGGAGAAACATTAAACTACTTGTTATACTTATTGCTTCTACAACACCTTCAGTGGAGATTCTTTTTTCAAAGCGGGAAACAGATGTAAGTTATTTGGTGCGAGATCAGAACCATGTGGCGGATGATCAAAGGAAGTCTAACCAAGCGTTGCAATATGGTTCGGCGGTTTCTGTCCCTGAAATTTGTTTTGTCATCCAACAATAGAACACCAAATGTGCCAGGCAAGGTCATTTTTTCCCGAATTGTCGCCTTCAATTTCGACAGGTTGTAAGATTACCGCGTAGTATTGATGGATTCAACCTCCAAAATGTCCGACAACTGGGACTTGCTGAGAGGCCCACCTATTGCGAAAGCACCATCTGTTTGTTCTTGATCATGGTCGAAAAATACCCAATTTTGCATGGTTGTCTTTCAGGCTTAACTTCTGTTTTGTTTCCTCCATTGCTTTTCAATTTTCTGAAGAAAACTAGAAGTGAGTCTTATTTCCACACTCACCCACGTAAATGGACACAGTGGTAAATGTTTTAAAGAAAAAAAAATTAAAATAAATTTTTTATTTAGCATTTTCGCTCAAAAGTAAATTTGTAATGCATATTTTACATAGAAATCTTTCAATTCCTTTTACGGTTATTATGACAAGTTTCTTAGAAAGTCATAAGAATTGGAATGTGAGGAAAAAAATAAAATAGAAAAATAGAAAACTATAAAATTTTAATGTTTATATTAATTTTCATAAACTTACCAATATAATTCTTTAAAATCTATTAAATCTGATCTTTTGATAAAAAAAATCAATGCTAAATAGAAAATAATAATGTTCTCTACTTTTTGGATGAAAATATTTTTAACAAATTTGATAATGAAGATATCATGGTCAATTATTTTTGAAATGCAATAATGAATTTTGATAAAGAAAAATTGCGCATTATTACACAAAAAAAAGACGAAACAATACTTTAGGAGAGTACGTCAAATTTCTTTAAAGTTCATTAATATTTCTGAATCAACAGACTCCGAACTTTTATTTCCAAGAGACATCGTAACTAATGTTTCATGCATTTAATCAGCATTAGAAAAATGAGTTTTTTTTTATTTATTTTTTTTAAAATCTTTTTCCAGAAATGAACGTCATTATTTTAATAACAGGAGCAGACAAAAAAAATTCTAACCAAACAGATTCATTATATAAAACTTCATGTTTTTTTCCCCTCGAGAATTTCAAGCATTAGTGAACTTTCAACATTAGGTATAAATAAGAAATAGCAATTAGGAATAGATTAGAAATGATTAGAAGTAAAAAAAAATTCTTATTAAAGTCTTTACGTCTATGTAAGGAAAAAATTATTTCTGGAAACCAGTAAAAATATAAACATCTCACGACGGGCAGACATAGTATCAAAACGTATGGAAACGGTTTAATATCTCAAGATAACAAACTGATCAAAAAACTTAAATCACAGTTAGGAAATATTTTCATAAGAGGTATTGGTATTCAACGATATCAAACATGCCTCCCCTTCAATTTCACAATATGAAAATATACATTTTGATTTTTTTTAGTATGACATGCTTTTTCTCTATTTTAGGTCATTTTCACGCCATTTTTATTGTTCAATTATTCAGCGATACCAAAACCTGACCCACACCAATTTCGCCCTTCGTGTTAGGATGATTCCCGGGGAGTGATGACTAGATTGGGGGAGGTCTAATTTGGTGACATTAAACAAGTTTTTCAAAATATCAACTGATTGTTCTTTTATTCTCGGGATGGGAATTTGCTTCATTTTGCGCAATGTTCACACAATCTTTATTTTTCAATTACAGCATCACTTAATCAAAATAAAATAATCTTAATGACGAAAAAGGGAACTTTTTTCCCGAAAAAGTTGTACGCCAGAACACTTTTATTCAAGCTAACACCAAATCGACCTTTCATGTAAAATGTAAGGAATGTTTGAAAGCTTCTAATACCGAAAATGTTGTTGTTGTTGTTGTTAATTCCCATGTGGTCTGACGGGGTCAAACCAGATCAATAAATCCGTTGACATTAAGAAAATCCGAAACCAGAATGGGAGAGGAATGAATGTCGTTCCAGTCCAGCCCTAAACAGTTCAAGATATGCTCAGGAGATGACAGGTTTTGTTGGCATTTAGGGCAAAGAGGAAAGATCTTTTGATTAGCAGAAAATGTGAAACTTTTCAGGTGTCCACTGGCCAGTCGGGATAAGCAAGTGTTGGTTTGCCTGTCATCAGGAAGAGATAGAGAGATTCCTGGTCTTTCTGCTTTATACCAGTAGTGAGTAGGTGGAAGCAGCCACTTTTGTTTGTTCTGGGCCTTTTGCCTTGCGAAAAGTTCAAGGTATGTAAGCTCTGAGGTGGAGGGGACTGGATGGTCTAGTCCCTTCTTTGCGAGAGTGTCAGCCAACTCGTTGCCGTGGATATCGACGTGGGACGGGATCCATTGAAAGTGGACCTCTTACTGCTGGGAAATGAGCTTTACTTTTTGTAAGATCGAAAAACTGGTTTTATCTCCAATGAGGGCCCAATTTTTGAAGTGTTGAATTGAACTACGGCTGTCAGATAGTATTCAAGTATTTCCAAGGAGCCCTTCACTCAAGATTTCCCCTAGTCCCCTGTCGATTGCAATTAGTTCGCTTCGAAAGGTTTAGCAAAAATCGGGGTTTCGTTGATGAAGAGTGTAGTTCTCTCGAGGTGATTCAATAAATACTCCTCTGCCAGTCTGTCTATCCATTTTACTGCCATCAGAGAATATTTTGATGTCGTTTGGAGGGATTTTATTCATGATTTCCTGGGACAATTGTCTGAGGAAGTCAGGCACACAGTCTTTCTTATCAGGCATGGTAGGGAGGCTTTCATGGAAACTAACATTGGAAAGATCCAAGCAAGTACTAAGATTGCTATGAAGATAAAGAGGTTCAATATTTTCAGCGATTAACAGTTGTGATTTAACATGACTAAAAGGACTGTTTTTCTTTAGCCTTTGATTGCAGGTCCAATTATTTAGGTAAATAGCAGTTAAATTGTCTTGGTCTAAACTGGAAAGTTTATTGTAATATTTCACTAAATTAGCTTGCCTTCTGAAGTTAAGAGGTTGCAGATCTGCTTCGTAAAGAACGATCTCTGAAGTGCAGCTACGTTTCTGTCCAGTGATGATGCGAGCGGCGCTCAGTTGAACTTTTTCCAATTTGTTTAAGTTAGATTGCGAAGCATAGCAGTAGACAGGCTAGCCATATTCTAGAATTGGTCTAACAAGAGCCTGCTATTAAGTCCTAAGAGTAGTTGCATCTGCTCCCCAATCCCTACTAGCGATACACTTAATAATATTTAGGCGCTTCCTAGCCTTCGAGACAATATAATCAATATGTGTGTTACTTGTAAACTCGGGATCGAGAATGTATCCCAGGTATTTTGGGTGTTTCTCGTAGGAGAGCTTCTGGTGTTTGAGAAACAAGGATGATTCATATTTATGAAGTCGCTTATTAGTAGTGAAGAAGGTGGTTATCGATTTGGTTGCGTTGATGCTCAATTTGAGTTCATCTGCGTACTTGGACAGGGCTTCCAGTGAGTTGTTAAGTCTCGACTCAATCTTTGCAACGTCGTCACCGCTACCCCAAAAAGCAATATCATCAGCAAACATTCCGATGCGAGTCCCGAGAGAAACAGTTTTCTCAATTCTGGCCATGTACAGAGTGAAAAGAGTTGGACTGAGGACAGTTCCCTGAGGGACACCTGGACTGAGGTGAACTGAATTTGAGAGAGTTCCATTGAACTTCACCCTGATATGTCTGTGATGAAGATAGATTGAAATCCAAGCCAGTGTATTGCATCGGATGTTGAAGGAATCGTGAAGTTTTATACCAAGTTTGTCCTTCCATACTCTGTCGAAAGCTCTCGTGAGGTCCAATAAAGCCGCAACGCTGTGATGGGCTGGCCTGGGGTTCTGCGCATCTCTGATAGTTTGGGCGAAGAAAAGAACTTGGTCCATGGTGATGTGGCCTATTCGGAATCCGAATTGCTCTCTAGGGAGAGATTTACTCTAGTCAAGAAAGAAATGGAATCTGAATAAGACCATTTTCTCCATTATTTTACTCGTAGTACAGGTTAATGCAATGGGTCTAAAGTCTCCAGGTGAGCAAGAATCTTTATTAGGTTTCTTGATTGGCATGATGGTGGCTTTTTTCCATTCTTGAGGTAAACTCCCCTTACTCCAAGAGAGGTTAATCAAGTCAGGCAGTTTTTGCTTTCCAAAGGGTCCAAGGTTTTCGAGCATGTTGTCATGAATTCCATCCGGTCCGGGGGATTTGCTAAGGTCGAGAAAAGCAAATGCAAACAGTAACTCTTGCAAATTAAATTTAGTAGCCAGAGAAGGATCACCACAATCAGTACTTCGGCATCCATGAACAATATTTCTTGCCTTGTGCATTACCGGCTTGTCCTCGTTTGAGAAGTTGAGTCTGCTGATTTGTTGGTAGTGAGTAGCAAGGCCATTGGGAGCAGATTTATCATCTGTAAACATTTGGCCATTGTCATCTTTAATTGTGTTGCATTTCTCATATTGTGTTTGTTCTTTGTTAATACCTTTAAGCAGTTTACCGAAAATGTAAAACAATTTACTCCGAGATCAATCACCTTTACATCATACATTAAATATTTTCGTTTCCGAAAATTCCAATGTTGGCACGTTTTGATACTGTAATTGTTTATAATCGATAACAAATTGGCGAGTGTTTACGGCTTTCTCCTATGTTGCTTTTCGCTTGCAGAAGCTAACGTTTGCCGTTAAAAATATTCATGTATGACTGTAATTGCGCATTAAGGATAGCAGAATTTTAAATTTTAAGTCTCTGTAAAATGTATTAAATAATTTTATGATATTTACTTTATAACCACTTTATAACCACTATATAACTCTGTTAAGCTTAGTTTGAACTCATCTTAATGTTCTCTTTGCTACTCGAATATTTGATTTATTACCTAAATAACAGTTAGGTAACCTAAATAACAGATTCTTGCTTTATATTGCTTTGTAAAAATAACTTTTTTTACGTGTGTCACATCTTACTGTAATTATAAATGTTTGTGATACTGAGCGACAAACATGGGGGTTGGTGGCGACTATTTTACACCAAGTAACGTAAAATAATATTCGCGATATTTCACAGAACCAGGAACTAATCTTTGGTTTTGGCGTTATAAGACGACTTTGGCATATAGTTTGTTGCCACAAATTTTGGTGTTCAGATACGCGAGCAATTTTTACAATGTAAATAAAAGATGGATTTGGTGTTAAGAAAATGTTCCTTAACGCAATTGTTTGTATTGTTCATCATCAAATTCGGAGAGATAAGGCACACCACAGTTCTTACAATGTGTATAATTAGGAAGGACTATAATATAATTGTTAGCATAAAATCCATATACTATTTAAATGTATATAAAGAAAAAAAAAAGAAAAACCTGTTTATATAATCTATCAACTATATGATAAATTAGGGCATTCATTAAAAAAGTAAGTAATATAGCTTATTCTCCGTGTTTTAGGTATTTAATTTAATGTTTATATCAAGTTGTTTGTTCAAATTTAATTACAATTTTCAAGTATTCTAAAGTAAAATTCAGGTACCTGATTGAAAGGAATTAAATATGCATTATTCTTTAGATATTTTTCTTTTTAGTTTCTGTAAAGTAATTTGGAAAGGTAGGAGATACATTTTTTTTTTCAAAGTCTTGATTGATAAGGCAATTAAATTGCTGACAGAGCAAAAAGCGTGATACGAAATTTAATTGCCGACTTGCAAAAGATTACGAAAAAATGAATAAATCTAATTATTTAAAAGTATTCATGAAAACCTTTTAGAAATTGGTTACATTGCATTTACCGATTACAAATGATGGAAATTAAAATTATGAAGAAATGTCAGGCTTAAGAAAAAAAATGAAAAGAAATTTTACTATTATTTTTCGAAAAACTACATTTATTCTAAGAAGAATTTCTCATTCTTTGCAGAGAATGGATTAACAATGAAAACCTGTAATTTATTTTCATAATTTCATGGGGTTGACTTTTTTAAAAAAAAATTATATGATTCATGAAATGGATATTATCAATTAAAAAGTATCAAACAAAAAGTATTTATTATGTAATTGAAAATAATAATAAGGACTGATCATCTTAATAGCTGCTTCATATAAATGTAATATACTACTTATTCAACTTATTAAATATAATTAATTGCTGAGGAACAAGAGAAGAAGAAAACAAGAACTAAAATATGCAACCTGCTATTACCTTTAAATTATATTTTATCACTTTCAAAAGGAGAAATATTGATTTAAAGATTATCAATACCAGAATGCAAAAGTTTTCAGGTCATGTTCTTTTTAAGATATAGTCTTAAGAAAAATCAATAAATAGATTAATTGAGGAGTAGGAAAATATAAGTATATATCACTAAATCAAATAAAAAACTGTACTTAACTTTTTCAAATTTTTACAAACATTTCATGAGTGAAGACTAGCTCGACGAACATCTACTTTTTACATAATTTATGAATATTTTTTAATTAGATGTAATCTGTAAAACTTGTGTTTATTTTTTAACCCAAATTTTATAGAAAAAGCCTTTTGCTTTAGAAGAGCTTTTGTATGATTTAGTTTACTGAAACAGCAAAAAATATGCATTGGCCTAAAGCTATAATATTTAATACCATTTGTTGAGATGAAAATTCAGGTGTTATTGGAAGTTTGTATAGATATTGACCAATTGATGATTATGATGAAAACAGAAGATGATGAAAATAACAGTTGAAAATGAAAACTGGATCATAACTAATATAAAGCTTTTATTTGATATATTTGTAGAGCTTGAGATACAAAATATAAATATTATCCATAAGAATTTAAGTTGAATAAATTTTGCATAATACTATTAATAAGGACAGGCCCATGGGAGACAAATCCCCCTTGACCTGCCTAATCAAAAACCAAATTAAAAGTACGTGTAATTTGTTCCCAACGGATACAGGAGAAACATGGATAGGGGATCCAAAATTGGCGAATTATCAAATATAACATAGCCAAAACAAAGCCTACATCGCATATCAATATTGGGTTTAAAAAATATCTTCGCAATCACGATT
Organism: Parasteatoda tepidariorum; assembly: GCF_982258835.1. NCBI lineage: Eukaryota > Metazoa > Arthropoda > Arachnida > Araneae > Theridiidae > Parasteatoda > Parasteatoda tepidariorum. Next base: position 103,312,439 of record NC_141757.1, read on the forward strand.
TGCCAACGAATTTATGAGAATTATTACAACCATGCAACAGAAACATTTAGCTGTTAGAAATTGAGAATAAAAAATTATAAGTAGATTTTCGATTAGGCACGACAGTGAATTAATAATCTGTATTAATAATGAAATAAAAAGTATCGTTACATTGATTTATACAAAAAAATAGAATATATATTTTATGTTCGCTTTAAAAACATAGGGTCTTTGATTTATTTTAAATATAATTCGATTAATAAAATCAGCTTAAGTAATTAAAGATATTTTAAAAGGTAGGAAATAAATACGTAATGCCAATTGCGGCATCACATCATTTAGGTTCATAGTGCGTCATATGTTTTGTTGTGGCTAGCTATACTAATTTTACATTTTTCTGATTACCTAGGAAGCAGATTTTTCAACTAAAGTTCTGACAAGACAGAATTTCATTCGTTTCCTGACGACTGGAAGAAAAATCTATTATCAAATGGAATTTTTTGCCAATCGAAATTTCATACACAGTCTTATATAAATAATCTGTTGGAGATAAAACTAAAGAGAGGAAACAGTAGAATAAAATTAAAAGAAACAATGTTTTAAGTAGATTAAAAAGCGTAAAAATAATTACATGCTTGTAAACAAATGAAGCGAAAATTCAAGCTGCTTTTTCAGAACACTTGATTATATTTAAAATACGGAAATTGTTTCGCTTTTATTTTAATCGTTTTATTATACTAACTAATAGTACAACAAGTATCATAAAATACAAGTTGAAATACTACAAGGTATAGTTTTGAGTTTCAGTAATTTTAATTTCTTATTATATAAGTATTAAATTAAAAGAAAGACTGTGTTAACGTTAATTAAAATATTTACATCACATTTTATTAAAAGATTCATTTAAAGAAAGTTAATTTAAAGCAGTACAAAAAAGGGACTTTCTTAATTAGCTACTTTATTTCAAAGTTACAATAGAAATAGAAAATTATATTAAAAGGGTATCTAATATTTTCAAAATTATTTCCATAGAAAATATTTTGAGAGTGATACCTGTGATAATTTAATTGCGTTATGACTATTTATACAGATTTCACGGATAATGCTTCTAATTTTGAATGTTATGAAATGGAACTTTTAAACGTTTATTGGCTTATCCTTAAAAAACATGATTGAAAAAATGTTTTTCTAAAAATTTACTAATAAGTGCTTTCCTTTTAGTGAAAAAGCAAACAAACAGGGAGCTATTTTCAATTAGTTCCTACAAAACGCAGCTCTATTTTAAAAACGAAAAAAAAAGAAAAAATGAAGTAAAATTATATATATATATTAGAAATATTTTTGACAGTACTTTTCAATACTTTTACTTTTAAGTTTCTTACAAAATTTCTCTAAAATTTCTTTTTCTCCTTCCTGTCATACTTCAAACGGCTCTTATATCACTTTTAATGGAACGCAAACGATTTTAATTAATTGCCCACTTAAAAGAGGTTCTTTTTTTTCAATGTTTGTATGAAAAAAATCTAGATAGTAATTGGAAAATAAGATCCCTTTTTATTTAATAAAAAAAAGAACAACCAACGTTTTTTTTCCAAGAAGAATGAATAAAAGAATTTGGAATTCTAGAGATAAATACATAAAGAAAAAATGAGTAGGTTTAGATTGTCATGACATGAAAATAAAATTTTAATCGACTATGATCGATATAAGTTAATTTAATTTTAAAAATTTTGTACCAATAAATGAAGGAAAGAGTCAGAATATCAGTTATTTTGAAGTGTGCTTCATAATAGATATGGTGCTCATTTGAAATATCTTGATACAATTAACACGAATTAAGCAATTATCGTGTTTCTATATAGTGAACAATTTTCTGCAGAATCTAGAAAAAGACTATAAAGAAGTTATTTTGCAGTTATGCTGGAAGAGCTACGTGCCTCTTGCTAAAGATATAAGCGATCTAAATTTGAGTTTGGAACAAAGAATATGTCTATAGCTTCGAAATCAAAGGAAATAGAAAATGAAAAAAAAAAAAAGCTTAAATAAACCTAACAGGTTAAATCAAAAATTGATCTGTCCTACATATATAGTGTTTTGTCTTACGTGACTTATAAATGTATTAAGTGTATTTTAAAAATTTTGATATATAATATTTTCTTCGGATATTATTCTTTCTGAATTTTTAATTTAAGAACAACTGAGTTTCTTTTTATTTTCTTCGTAAAATATTGAGAATAGCAATTTTAAAATGTAACTAAAAGTTTACTAAAATGTCAGATTTTATTTTTTCTTTAAGCAACTTTAGGTTAAATGGCATTGGTATTTTCAGTTATAAAAAATTTATAAAATGATTTTTCTTAATGATTTTTTTTTGCTTTCACAAATTATTTAAATTATAATTTTTTCCCTAAGTACAATAAACGCTAATTAAAACCAATAATTTTCTCTTTTGTATATTAATGGCGGAGCTTTGAAACGAAATTTTTGACAATTAGAATGTTGTATTAGCGAGATATATATGTAAACAGTGTTCTTAAAGCATTTACTACATGTTATTCATGATTAAACATATTTTTTTTTCCAAATTGTGTTCTTAATTTCTATATGATAAACTGTAGAGAATGATTTAAAACAGAAGTTCCCAAATGGTGTTCTACGGAACTCCGTGGAAAAGTCACAGGTGAATTAGGACTTTTTTGTAACCGTAATGATTTTTGAAACGTGAAGTTGGCTTGTGTCTAACCAATTATCCCTTATTTATTAAATATTAAGGTTGTTTTCATGAAATTATGCAAGTAAATTTACAATAAATGGGAAATAGCAAATTTTTGAAAAAACGTTTTTCCCAATAACAGTATATTATATAAATTACTTAAAGTTTATGCATTTACAAATGATTGCATCAGTATTTCTCTTCAAGTTTTGAAATTCAAAAAAAAAAAAAAATAATTAAACTCAAGAAAAAAGAATTATTTTTCTCTGATAACAATTCTCACAGTTTATAACAGTTTATATTTTTTTCAACAACCAAAATTCAGGTTAATTTATTCAATTTAAACTTATACGGCAAAAACTGCTAGACTTTACATATACTACAAAACCGTTACCATTGAAGAGTTGCGAACTCAACTGCCAAGCATAAACTCATTAACAATGAAAAAGTTTCACACAAATTAAATGTTGCTGCAAATTTTTTTTATTAGAATATTTACACGTATTAATGAATGATGTTTTTTTCCCCGTCAAAACGAAGTTCAATCTTTTAGCCAAACTAAATGACATAAAATTATAATTCTACAGTTTGTATTTCTAATCTTTGTAATCATTAAAAAGACAGTTTTAAAAAATAACCATGAATAAGTTTTAAAAATTTAAGAATTTTGAAATTTCTTTAGACATAGATATGTTTCAAAATTAAAAAAAAAATATTGCTAATTTTAAAATTAAATAATTAATTTCTAGTCAACATTATTTATTTATTATACTTAAAAGTTTTAAAACGTTGGTCTTTCTAAAAAGTTCATAAATATAGAGCTATTACTTTTTAATTTTAAATTATTAAGTCAATTAACTACGATGTAATCCTGCTATATCTGAACCTCTTTAACTAATTCTGTCTCATTTTTAACGATAATAAAACTATTCGTATCTTTTCAAAATTTAATTGTAATTACTTTCAACTTCGCTTAACCTAGTTTTCTCATTAAATGATTAGTTTATCCTAATGAGTGTGTCAGGCAAGTTAGATGTTAACATACCCCTTAATTTCTCTGGATTCCAATAATCATTTCTAGAAGCAAACTGTTTTAATTCAAATGATATAGGAATGACCAAACATCATCATTATCGTTTACAGTGATGAGTAACACTTACTATGATAATTACTAAATTTACTTTAACTATTTTCCTCTTTATCTAGTATACCGTTATTGTAATTAAGCTTATTGCTTAACAATAATGAAAAAATATAACTATTGAACTAGAATTTGAAAAGTGATACTGAAAAGTAGAATTTTTTTTATATAATGATAATTTGAAATAATGAAAATAATAAAAAAATGGGCTGTGTTTAAACTAGGCAATGTAATAGGATAAAATCTAGATCTTTTTAAAAAAAGAAAAATGATTAAAAAAATAAGAGATACAAACTATATGTTAAAAATGTAACATATTTTTTTATTATATTTAAAATTAAATTTTCCAAAAATTTTAAATTTAAAAGCTTATTTTTGTCCTTAAATATAATTAAATATTTAAATTAAGTCTAATAGAAGTATAAATAATTTCTTTAAAATATTTTTTCTTCCAGAAGGTTCCTCTTCAGGTAGAAAGCTGCTTTTACTTTACTGAGAACTATTATGAGCTATAGTACTTCACATAGTTCTCCGGAGATTTATATTATTCCGAGTTGAATGATACTGAGAGCAATTGAAGTTATTTTGGTGAGTTGAGCGTCTTAAAGTATGCTTAGCTTAAACTAATAACGTAAAGTTACAATAGATATGAAAAAATAATAATCAAAAATTAGATTTTTTTTAGCTTTTAAAATTGTGTTTGCATATGCCTTTCAGTTGTGTGAGTGATTTAATACGAAGAACGGTATTCAGCTCGCAATCAATAAAGCAATTGTAATAAGTAGTATAAAACTCTTCTTAAGCTTATACAGATGAAACATATTAGAGCAGATGATCAATAATTGACCTTTTGCTTACGGCTGGTACAACATGTGGACCACATGTGATGGTACAACATGGTACACCGTAAGCAAAGGGTTAACTTCAAATGGACATATTTGATGCTAAGTAACCTGATTGAATTTTTTTTTTAATTTTTAATTGATTTCACATAAGATACAGATGTAACTTTTTAAGAATTTTTTTTAAACTATGTTAAGAAAAATTCAGGTTGACTCTTATCAAATTTTTCACACATTCAATTTTAATCTCATCCTTTTATCCTGTTCACAACTAAAATTGAAGCAAACAGTTACTATCCTTTCGAGCATGTTTCAGGTATTCGATAAGAAAACTGCTTTCAAACCACTTTATACCATAAACCTTTTTCCTCATCTTCAGTAAACTTCCACATAAAACAGTTACTGCTTTTAACACGCTTGTTTACCGAACTCCTCTCCAATTCTGCTGCAATCCAAAGATATTAAAATCAGAATTGTATCTGATTTAAGCTGTGGCCATTTGATCCGAGTTTCACTCCTACCGTCATTGGCACATCGGAAAAAATATAGCGTCTTCCTAAACTTAAGAACTTAACCCCATATTTCTAGATACCATTCTGCTTAATATTTTTCCCTACTTTTTTACCCCTAACATCCCTTACAAAAATTATCAAAAATTTCAATGTATAAATAAATTACTTATTTAAACTTTCTTGCTGATTCTTTTGATAATATTTCAAAAAAAGAAAGAAAGAAGAATATTTTGTTTGTGTTTGTTCTATATTGGCCAAACCAAACTCACCCTTAAATTCAGATTAAAAAGACACATCAACATAATTTTTTTTTCAGTTTTTCTTTGAGAAACCATTTTTTTTCCGTTTCAACATCAGATGTAGACACCGTTGCTTACTTTGAAAGTTTTGATTCTCATTTCGTTCAGATTTCTTTTCTTTTTTGGAAGGAAAACCATATGAAATCCTTTCCTGTTCTAATACTATATGTAGACTCCACTGCTTACTTTTACAGATGGAATCTCATTTTTTCTGTTTTTCTTTCCAAAACCATTTTTTATTATCTATGAAAATCTTTCTTGCTTTAATACTAGATGTAGACACCACTGCTTTTTTTAAAGTTTGATTCTAATTTTATTTTCAGTTTTTCTTTAGTTTTTTTACATAGCTCATTTGTAATATCACAATTTTTCTGCACTTTGCACCGCAGCTCAAACGTAGTATCGAAACTTATAACGTACACAATTTCAACAACTGAATTTCTGTATTGATTTGTGAATTTTAGTTTTGTCTCGTAATACATTTCATTATAGTAGCTGTAATTTTATTATTATAGTTGAAGTTAGCTTTAAAATATAAAATTAAACATTTAAGACGATTTTTAAGTAAGTCAATTCTAATGGTACAATTAACTTCCTAATGATGCGATGAAACTGCACATTGATGCATTGAGAATAATGCGACAGATGTGGAACTTTTGGGTCTAACTTTAAGTATATTAAATGCATTGATAAAATGAAATTGTGTATTGATACAATGTCAATGATACGATAAAATTAGAGAATTTTTGCAAAATAACAAAGAAGTCAATTTGAAATGGTGCAATAAACTTACCAATGATGCAATGAAAACCAATCTTACAATGCAATGGTCACCTAAAACAACTCTATCATTTAATTTATATTCCTTCAGAGAGATTATTTGCTATTCCATTATAATATTCACTTAAATTTATACTGAATAAAAAAAAACTGTTAGGTCAATTTGTAAGCAAGTCAAAGTCAATTCTGAGATAAATATATTTTTTTAGAAAATAAACCGCATATAGAATGAGTATTAAGGTTAGAGCTACGAAGTGGAAATATACTTGAACTTTAACTTCGAAAAAAAGAGTATGTACTATCTCTACAATCCTTGCCATTCACGAAATGAATAATAAACGCTTTCCAAAGAGGCTCTTCTTCCATTCGGAGAACATTTTTCGGAGGAACACGTTTAAATATATGGGCGTACCTGACTTGAAGTTCGAAAAAAAATTTCCGAAAACAGCTTCCAATGTTCCCATCACGTTTAGTTGGTATGCCAAAAGCATATAAGAATTTATTCTCTGAGAGTTTTGTATTCGAAAAGAATGCACGAGATATTCGGCATCCTATCTCTCTTCGTTCGTAAAGCTATTTCGAAATACAAATTCTATTATATCCCATGTTCAGTTTTGAGAGTGTTTTTCACATTTTAATCTAGAAATATATAAATATATGTATTTTATTAAATATATTTTTATTGGGATATTGTGTTTTAATTTCATGCTTATAAACGCTAATAATATCTATCTTTTTAATGCTAAATTTATTTAATTCGTAATTTTTATCACCCAACATAGTCAACTTTCAATAAAATGGAAGGACACAAACAAATTCGTTTCATCTTTTGGGGATGCTGTGATTGGCCATTTCGCTTTCAACATTCCATGTCACTCAGTCACTGCTTCATTCAACTTAAAACATAAATTATACATAATATGTTTTAAAGTTTTAGCTTCGTAAAATAGCACTGATGAAAAACAATTGTTTTTATTTTTCTGTAAAATTTAACTTGATAGTTTTTTTTTCATTTGTGTCCTACATAATCATCCTTGCTGAAACAAAGCATAGGCTTGCATTTACTTGTCTTCCTTAAAAAAATAATTCATTATTTTAAATTTTGATGATTTACGTTGCTGATTTATTTGATTTAACATGTTTCTCTAGAGTTCCTAATTTCAAAATCAGAAGATTTTTCAGAGGATAAAAGTACAATGCCCTCGATTGGTGCCATTTGATTATTATTTTTTTCCCTCTAATTTCATGAAAAATACTCCATTTCCAATAATCTACTCTTTCACTCGATTCAAAAATATTCTATTTTCAAGTTTTTTTCTCTCCGCTGCGTCAGATGTTGTAAAATTTTCTCTAACTTGAGGCGTTTCCCTTTTATTTAAGTATCTTGTATTCATGGTAGCTCTATTCTACATTACAAATAACAAACATTTAATGACGTGACGCAATATCCGAATAGTGTTTTTCTGGGTAAACTATTTATGATTAAGTTTAGTTTTATTAACAAAGAAATAGACTGCAATTATTTCTTTTTAGTTGTCTTTGAGTTAAATTTAAAATAAATATTTTGCGTTCAAAGAAGTAAAGACATTCTTGTTAGAAATGAATATTTTAGTATTAATACCTAAAAATGGTTTCTCAAAATAAATGAAGTTAAAATTATTGATTTTAATTTTATAATTTTGGAAGTAAAGATAATATAAGAAATAACTGGATAACTAACTCAATTAACTTTTAAACTAAGTAACAGCAATTTTTATATTATTCAGTTTTAATAGATGACTCGCGGCTTTATTTTGGCTTCACACACCAACCCCAAGATACCCAATTAATACTGCGCAATCAGTTTTCGTTATTGACCGTAAAGAGATTGCAGCATTAAGTATTTAAAATAATTATGGCATATTCATAAGGTGAATTCATATTATTCACTGTAAAAGATTGTGGATTGAATAACGGTAAAAAGTATCGGCACTTAGGGCACCAGTACTTAAAAATTTGCGGAACAAAGAAATCTGAAACACCGAAATTTTTATGGTAGTATTTAATACAAAACCACTGAATCACTGCAATTGAATAAACATTACTGTAATATTTATTGTATAAAATTTGGAGGTAAAAAAGTTTTATTTTCGAAAATAATGGCTTTTGCATTACAAATGGATATTACAGTAAAATGAATTTTACACTAAGGGTACCAATATTAATTACCGTAATTTCATTCGGGTTTTTAAATGTGTTGACTGAACACAGTCTTACATTAAAAAATTTTTATTAAAGTAAATCAATTTCTTTTTTCACTTAGTTATTCTAAAGTAGTAAATAAAGATGTTAATCATAAGGCATTAAAAATTATTAATACTATTTGCTGACATCAGTAGCAATAGCATAAGTCAAAATGACTTACTTTATAATATAGTAAAGGATATAGTTGCATTTTTACATTAAAGTTTTAATTTTGAAAGCAGTCAAAGTCGAAAATTTAATGATTACACAACATTATGTATGTTAAAGCATGTGGTTATTTGTTTTTGCTTAATGAAAATTTTCTTCTGTTAGCTACTACATGATTTGTGAAGAAAAAACAGAAAATCATATAAAAGATGTAAAAACAGTCCCTTCTAAAAACAGAAAAATTCTCATAAAGTTCTGGCAATTGGCGGAACGTATGTCACGTTAATTAAAGGAGGATGAAGGGCAGATGTTAAATAAATTTTAGTGGTGAAAAATTTATAAGTTATGTAAAAACTTACAGATAAATAACTTCGTAACTTTAATTAATTTTATAGTGGTTACAACAAATGCATCTGGATCTTCTTTGATAAATAATTATCTAATTATGTAATTTTTCTGCACAAACATCTTTACATAATATATAAATGAATTACAGTAAAAATAAACAAAAAATAGGAGATAGTTCATTCAACACACTACGACACCACAAATAGCCTTTACTAGATCATAAAATAAAATACTACCTGCACAATTTTTCTGCAACAAAGATCCTCGGAAGATATTCCCTGTGTACAACCCGTACATTAATGCAGTAAACTTTTACTCATTTTCATTTGTAAGTACATTTTCAATTAAACTCCTGGATGCATATGTTCCCGAACAACAATTGAAAGGGCATAAAAGGGGCAAGAGAATGCTTAAGATGCAGAACTCCGAGTCAAAGCATTAAATATTCAGCTCATCTTTCTTCAAATTATGCACAAGGGTTAGTGCTTAAGGTTACGCTTTTCGAAAAGCAGTTTATTTTGACATTCAAATGAACAGGGAACTTTAGAGTGGAAGATAAATTAAGATGCATTTTCTTCTGAATACATGCCCCATTTCATTCTTCCTCATATAGAATAGAAGAAAAGATATTCTTTTGTAGAATATTAAATCTCACAAGAGTTCGAGTATAGTCGTGAAGGAAGTTGGCCATTAAGAAATAAATAAACATTGTAACATTAAATCTTTCATACCCCCCCCCCTTTCATCACAATGCTTGCCCCTTGCTCCACCCATTGCTTTCCCGACTCACCAACCTTCGAGATTGCTTTGCAATGATCATTGTCTTTTCTATCCTAAAAAATCGATATTTCCCACAAAAGTAAAATATCATTTTGCTCATAAAATATGTAATTACAGTAATCTCGTGAAAAAAAACCTTTTGTTGATACATTATAACAAGCCAAGGATACGTGCTTACTCAACAATCAAGAGTCATAAGTATAGTTCCAGATACTGAAAGTAAAGTCGCAATGAAATAAACAATTACCTGTGTTAGAAAAATAATCAACTGAGCATGAAAAATAAATATGAATATAAGAAATATGGATAGTGTGACTCAACGAGACGAAATAAATGAGCTATAATTTTATTTGCTAACGAAATTCATACAAAAGTTATACTTTATATCATTACTATACTTTTATTATACGTAAATGGAAATTGCCCTTTCTGAACGTAAATATTTTACTCAATAGATGCTTTTCATCTGGTTGTAGAGTGACCTACAGGGTATTTTTCTATATAAGTACAACAAATAATTAGTTCTTACAAACTTTGAACGTATTGTAGAATGTGTATTGTGTAAAAATCACGATGATTATTCGAAACAATTAGGTGCATTACTTTATTTTATAACCGTCGTTGAACAGCCGACCGAATTTTGAGTTTACGACTACCAATATTCAACTCCGTAGATTTGTAATTTTGAACCCAATCCAGAAGACAAGGGAAGTTCTGGATCAAGTATTGGGAGAAATTTGTCTTAGTGAAGGACTTTTTGATGGAACTAACCCGCATTTGAGTAACAGGGAGAGGAAAGCCTCGATAACCTCCCACGGTTAGCCTGACGGCTAGGGGACTCTAACCCATGATCCGTCTACCACTGAGGATATTTTACATCAGCACTGTGGTCGGTGTGAGCCGGGTGCAGAATTTGTATCGACCAGCCATTGCTGGAAATCAAACCCGGTTCACCTCATTAGAAAGTGAACACTCTATCCCTTAAGCCAGGTGCATTATTTGATGTTTTTCATGATCAGTGCTTTAACAATTAGTTAGCCTGTCAGCAATTTGAAGCAGTAATTTTGTCTAAGCAATAAATTACCATGCCTATTATCCGGTGTATTTATGATCACATTTTAAGCAAAAATATTGATTCCAAAATTACTTTCCTAAATTCTTTAACGTCTGAATTTATCATGGGGATATATAAAAAATATTGCTATTAGTATTAACATGAATTGTCATAAAATATTATAAGACAATATTTTCCTGAAAAGTTCTGCATTATTTTCCTTTAAATATAATACAATAATGTGTTAGACCATAATCTCAAGGAAATTTACTGTAACCTTAATATGGCACAAAAGTGAACCTTATTATCTTGTAAATAAAATTTTCTTAAACATAGAGTTCTGCATTTCTTAATAAATAAAGTATACAGTTCATTAGCTTTGTTGTAAAGAGTATTATTCTCTTACGGCTTCAACCTCTTTTTTTAAACATTTAACTATCCTAAAAAAAGTTTCAACTTCTACGGAAACATGATTTAATTTAATACCTTTTTAAGATTGAAGTAAGTTTAGGAAATAATATGATTTATCATCAAACAAATTCTCTTGAGAGTGTAATTGATAAATGCCTAAAAGTTTTTTATTCTATTTATCGAAAGATATGGTTTATTTTTAACACTGATAAATTTCAACATTTAATTGATATAGGTTTCTTGAAATACGATATAAGCATCGCATATAGGCAATCCTTGTTAATAAAAAAGCTAAAGGAGATGCACATTAGTGATTAAAAATTATATTTAAGCAAGGAAGAAATGAAAAAGACATTGTGATGATCATATTACTACACTCAGTCATTGATCATAAATTCTGGGAGTCTTAACAACCATCATTTCATGGCGTACAAATCTGTTCTGAAAAAATTATATATATTTTTTAAAACTAAAAGGCTATAAATATCTAACAAGTCACTAATGATCAACTTGAAAGGCAGAAAAAATTCGGAGGCTCTTTCTCCCAGTTTAAATCGACAGTCAAACATTCTAAATTTTTTTTATCAGTTCCTCCTTTCTCAAAAGTGAAAAATTCGGAAGATCGTCTAATAATATTACTCTTAGGTTCCATCGACTGTCAAGCATTCTTCAATTTTTTTTCAGTTCCTCCTTTCTCAACAGTTAAAAAAATTCGGAGGCTCTTCTAATACTCTTACTCCCAGTTTCCATCGACAGTGAAACATTCTTCATTTTTCCTTTCAGTTCATCCTTTCTCAAAAGTTAAAAAAATTCGGACGCTCTTCTAATACTCTTACTCCCAGTTTCCATCGACAATGAAACATTTTTCATTTTTCCTTTCAGTTCATCCTTTCTCAAAAGTTAAAAAAATTCGGAGGCTCTTCTAATAATCTTACTCCCAGTTTCCATCTACAATCAAACATTCTTCAATTTTTTTCCTTCAGATTATTAGTGTTTTTAAAACGCTTTGTTTTTTCTCTATTAAGTATTAATTTGCGAGCCCTAGTATATCTATATAATTCAGACTTTATTTCTGACAAGGAATCTAAAATATATATAGAGGCAGATATTCCAAAATTACAAATTGTAGAAATTGATAAAATAAAAATTTATTGTTTAAATTCCATTGTTAAACTTAAATAAAAGATGAAATTTTAAAGGTTTGAAAAAGATATGGATTAAAAATAGCTATTACAAAGTACTGTGAGTATTTCACGAATGGTGAAAATATTAATATATGTGTAATGTTGATTAGCATTGTTCATATGTTCAACAAACGGATTTAAATGGCATTATTCAGCTTTATTGCATAGTAACTATTTAAGAGGATTTTCTCAAATTAGTCTTAAAGAATTGTTTTAATAATTAGTTTACATTTTTAAAACTTTTTTTAAGAAACCTTAATCTGATTATTGAGATTTCATCTATTAAAAATGCTAAAGTATGAGCTCTGAATATAAAAATAATACCTGAAAAATTACTAAGACAGCTATTTATTGTCGACTTATAATTAAGGTAAGTACAAAATCAGCCTCTAAAATGTGACTTTTTTGCATGAATATTTCTCTTCTTTCTGAATTCTTGGATATTTGGATTATTTAATCAAAATTATGTACACATGTTCACAAAAATGCTTCGGGGTCTATTAATTTGAATTTTGATTAATTGGTTGTTAACATTAAATAACTAAATATTTAGGTGATAAAACCTATTTATACTTTTCAAAAGACAAATATCGGTTAATATAAAATCTCAATGTCAAATTAAAATTTTACAAGTGTGTTAATTCTGAATATAATGTCGTAATGAATCCTCAAAAATTTGAAATCTTTATACGCATAAATATATCAAAATATATTTCATGAAATCAGTAAAACATGCAGTTTATTACTTAACCTATACGAGCTTAATTTTATCTCAAATTATATTTTCAACTAGTTATAAAAAGAAAACAAGAGCTTGAAAAGAGTTGAAAAATGAAGGATTAACTGAGAATTTAAAAATGTGGTTGAGTTTTAATTAATGAAAGAAGACAAATGAAGAAAAAAAATAATTTATATAAGGTCAAATTAAAAGTATTGAACAACAATGTGTTTCATAAATTTAAAATTGATGTGCTTATATAACTTAATCTAAATATTTCTCGAAGAATATTCGTGTCAATAGAAGAAAAAAAATAGTCGAGCTTAAATTTGGCTTTTGAAATTTATTCCCAGAATATAACAAAAAAGTATACAATATTGAAATTGTTTACCTTTATTTCTTACTGAAGTTAAGAGTGCAACAAGGCTTAAGTTAATTAAATTTATTGTTATATTTTTACAATTTCTTAAAGCTTTAAGATCTTAATTATTGCCAAACATTTTTTTACAACTAATAGTGTGTTCTTTTTTTTTGGAACATGTTTGTAATACTGTAATCCTCTTGGCAAAATGCTTTCAAAATTTTTAATCCGTATTATGATTTTGTTTACGTGGTCTGTAATCAAACTATATCATCTGTCTCATCAGAAAAAGGACAAAGATCAGTAGAGCAAGAAATAAGTAAACTACTCTTTTATTTGAAAAATTTAATCTTTAATTTTAGATTAGAGACGAGATAAAAATAACAAATAAATATTTATATTTTAACTTTTGGTTAAATATTTTGCTTTCAAATACATTGTAGCACGTTTGTATTACACTAGGATGTCAAACTACCGAGTATACTTATATTTCAGTAAACATAAAAAAAAAAAAATACAATTTGTAACGGAATGTGGTGGTGATCCATATAATTTCTTACTTCATTTAATAATTATATATTATTTTATTGTGATGCGATAATCACTAACTTAAAACTAAAGCCTTTTCAAAGTACAGGAGAGATAGGATTGAGATTAAGTAAAATGAAAAACGTAAACTGCAAGAAAAGCTAAATTTGCGTTTCAAATAAAGGCAATTAACTAGGTTTTTAAGAATAATAATTGAACTTTTAAATAAAATTAATACAAATTATATTGTTAAAGTTTTAAGGTGATTTTTCAGAACATCATGGTCTCCATCAATGGCATTGTTTAAAAGTGATGTTAAGATATGGTATTAAAATCGCATCTCTCCACGAATATCCATCTCTGATGTTTTTCCATTTTCAAGCATGTAAAGATAACCCGCTGAAATATAATTTATTTAAAACTAGTGTTTTTCTTCCTAATAAAAATTGTCTTTTCTTTGGAACACTTTTATTGTATATTTATTGAATTAAGTCCTTAAAACATCTTAATTTTATGGAGGTATAAGATTTAATGATTAAAAATTTTCTTCCTGAATTTTTTTTGTTGTATTTTTTCCCGTTTCAATAAATACATTTTTACTAATTTTTGATTTAGAAAGTCAGAAACACAATTCTAACTGAAAACGAAGAATATTTTAAGATATGTATGTTAGCAAAACAGCACTTCATCAGGGGACACGCTGACCGCCATCACACAGGAGGCTTTTTGTTGTCAGTGCATGCCTAATTTTTTGCATGGACTTCACACTATTAATAAAACTATGAAATCAATGTAAATGCTAAATTTTGCTTTAAACATTGGTAATTTAATCGTCATAAAATTTAACCCGTAGAATGTTCGATACTCGAAAATATAAAATATAGTTAAGATATTTTGCATTAATTTCCTACGATTTTTTACACACAACCGTTATCATTTTAATTTAATTTTCATAAAAAATCGGAGTAAACTTAATTTAATAAGCCATAAATAAATATAATTTTCATAAAAAATATGTAATTAAACAATGGAATGTTTACATATATAAATTGATTGATTTAATTAAAAAATCTAATATTTATTTTATTACTTACGTAGCAAAAAAATTGAGCAAATAAAAACAAGGATGACAAATAAAAAACTTAAATTCTTAATATATAAAAGAATTACAGTCTAGTTTTCTTGCACTAAGTTTCTAATACGTCAGTCTGACGTCATTAGCCTTATTAAATTACTGTCTGAATTTTAATGAGTTGTCTTCCTTGGCATGTTTAACATGACTGCAAGGATCTTAAAAGGTTGAAGGTTGTTTATTTAGTTGGGCTTTTTACAGTAAAGACCCATGAGTTTCTTTTTCTACAATAAGTTTTTGTAGTAATTTATTTGAAAAAATAAGTCAAAGTTTTATTAAAAAGATTTCTGTTTTCATGTGTGTTATTTCAATAGGTGTAAATATTGTTTAAAAATTATTTAACTTCTACTTTCAAATAAGTGCTGGTTAACCTTTTAGTTAATCACAAATGGTGATTCACTTAGTTTTTACACGAAAAACAACAATGATTTTTATCTTTAAAAACAGCCAATCCATGTATGTATTTAGATATAAAACTCGTTATAGTATTCGTATTTCTTATAATTTTAAATGTATATTATTTATGCTTGTTTATAATTTTTTCTTGATAGCATTAGCCATACACTATTTTTTAACTAAATGCATGATAAGCACTTGTTAAATTTACTTTTAATATATGAGCATTTTACTTTGAAAATCTTTTGGCCGGGACTGCCTGGTCCGTAGGGCACTGGACCCACGTCCGAGAGTTCGTGGGTTTGAACCCAGCCGGCCGAAGACTCCCCTTGTAGTAAAATGGTGACTGATGCACGTTAAATTTGTCGAGTCGCAAAGTCCTCCATGTTCTAATAACAAATCAATACCTCTGGGGGTACTGGATTGGAGGTCGATCGTTCTCTGATTCAGGTCAAAATTACGATGTGGGGATGAATGAATGGCTGTGTGAATGGGTCCACCCTATAAAACGTGCTGTGACGTGTGTGAGGCTGAAGACGAATTCCTGGCCATAGGATGGCAGCACTGAAAAACAAGAAACGCACACTCTGCCTTAAATTTGCTCGGTTTTCCCAAGCAGACTTGCCCGTGTGGCAAGTGGCATTAGAAACAGCAACAACAACTTTAAAAATTTAATAATATATTATTTTTCAATGTGAAATAACTTGAAACTTAATATCACTCATAAATTCTTTTTTGTTCAATTCTGGAATTTTTAAAAAATAACGGCGAAAATTATTTATTGCTTGCTTACATATTTTTAGACAGTCAAGTATGTTAGAAACAACAAAATAGGAAGCTCAAATTCCGTTTTTTGAATGATTTGTTAAACCCCAAAAACTTACATTCATTGTATTAAAGGTTAAAAGCACTGCAAGTGAACTATTAAATTTAAGAAACGTAGAGTTGAAATAGGTTGAACTCTTATTTATATAGTATCAATATTATTACAAATCACTCATTAATGTAACATAAGTAGATATCAGTCTTTCAAATCACGTACCCAATACCCACATTTGAAAACCATCCATTTTTACCAAGTGTTGAAATTTTGCGTAATCCACTCAGCTGCGTGTTCTAATTTTCTAAAACTCTCTTACCCGTAAATATTTCTTTTCATTGTTTAATTGAAGTCAATCTTTTTTCTACCGGAAAGCGGACTAAAAATTGTTTCAAAACATTTTAATTGCCTTTGGAGTGCTCTCTTCAAAATGAAATCATTCAGAAATTGCAGTGATCATTGTTCCAGATTTGTAAAGAAAATTTTTTGTTGTACTGAAGAGGAAACAACTAAAATTGTTTAACACTTCTAAGACTATTGTTTCATTTCAAAACGAGATCATAACTATAATTGGGTTAGATATCCGACGCATTGTTTTTAAAGCCGTGTTTTAAAGTATTGAACTATTTGAAGTACTTTTCTGTAATTTATTCTTGTATTCAGTTACTTTAAAGGGGATATTTATCATTTTGTTTTACATCATATGTTTTTATTTTCAGTTTTGCATAACAATGAGTGGAAAAATGAGTATATTTAAAATATGAATTTAAAAATTGTTTACTTAACAGTTGTTGAAATCTTTCTTGCCTGTCATTAATTGATTATTCTCTTTTTGGGACAGCTTATTCTTTTTTTTAATCCAATATTTAAAACATAATTGTTAGAATCTTTTGAAAAATAGTGAGAAAAATATTTTTTGAATATCATTTTAGAAATAGGAATATTTGGATAAGTAGTGTCTGGAAAAAAGTATTGATTACCTTTATTCATTCATTTATTCATTTGTTGCAAAATATAATTTTAAATACATTCATTCTTTTTTTATGCAATTGGAATTTTTAAAATGAAGATCCGTGTAAGGGATAAAATCTATTTCTATGCTACAAAAAATTTCGGCAGTGACAGTGGCAACGACTTAACATCTTTTACTTGGCGTTCTTTTACGGCGAGATCTTTTACATGGCGTTCATCTAAGCGTTCCGCTATGCCAAGAATGTTCTAATAGACTACTGGGTATGAGGTATCCGCCACTAATTAATAGCTTCTTATTTCACAAATTTACATTGAATAATTTTTTTTCTCTTTCTCTTTTTTCTTCTTCCTAACTTCCACACTTTCAGTTAAAAAAAAATTTTTTTTTTTAAATATTGTAGAAAATTTTTCATTGTAAACAACTATTCGTAAAGATTTCTTCGTAAAATAATGAACCTCATTATGTTATTTTCTTCCTCTGATGTGTATATTATACAACCTAGCATAGTCTCAATGAGATTATTATGAAACAAATTCTATATCACTGTATTTATACACTGTAATTATTTATATACTGCAAATATTGTTTTGTACGTATCAAAATTTCAAAATTAATACAGCTGACCGGACCCGTTCCTTGGCTGGAGGGGAGCTGGACTAGTGGCCAAGTCCTGGGTAATATGGTTCAGGTTTTTGTATAACCCAGGTACATGCTCAGGGCTTGGAGGAAAGAAAAAAAAAGTATCCGCCACCTTTTATTTTTCATTCTGAAGCACTGAAGTTTCTAATTATTATAAAATAAAAAACCAACGAGGGTCAATAAAATTATTATTACAGTAATATTATTACATTTTTTTCCAAAGAAAAGTCTAATTTATATATCCTTACAAGCGATTAAAAGTACTGTGAGGATTTGTCAGGTCTGTGTGTATAAGTGAAGCAATCTTGTTAAAACGTATTGTATTATTTGATGTTTTGTCGGTGATTTATTTTCTTAATGACTTTTCAAAACACATTTTCGCATTCATTTTCTTATCTGTTGCTCTTAAAATTTCGCCAGGAATGTTGCCAATTTTTCATTAGTTAAATGGGGGAGCCAAAAATAAAAGAGAGCTACTCTTTATTAACTTAAATAAATACTGCTTTTTTAGAGTATCAGTTAGTTTTTCCTGTTCTCCATTTTCCTTAAAAAAATATTTGTCTCTCTTATCTCGTTTTTGACTAAAACATGCTTCTAAAATTGGTGAAGCAGTCTCTCGTTAGCGCAAAATTCCCCAGGCATAGGGAATAAATTTGTTCATATTTTAAGACTTTATTTTTATATCACTGAGTATACAAAACCCAAGGCAAGCTAAAAAAAATGGAGTATGACATAACTATCAAAAGTGAATTTTTATAAATGGAAAACTTTAAAAGGAATAATATTTGCTGGAATTAAACACTCATTCTTTAAACATATAGTTAGGATATAACTGTTTTGTAGTTTACCCTCTATCAAGTAAAGCTTTTGTTCCAATGAATATGTTTAAACCATTTAAGTAGAAAAATTTTACCATTTTATTGTTTTTTTTTCTTTTTTTCCCTTATATTCTGTATTTTTCATGCAAATTTTTTTTAATATTTCATATCTAGTTTGGAATTTAGAATACAAGGAATATTGTTTTTTACAACTTGTATAAAACGAAATTCTCGATAAATGTGTTATTTTTCATTATATAAACTTGATATAGCTTGTTTTATGTTTTATAGGTTTTTTTCTATATAGCGTGTTTTACGTAGTTCCTATCTCTCTCTATATAAAAGCAAAAGTATATCTGTATGAATGATCGTTAATAGATCGAGGATAGGAGCATAAATTTGGATCATGTTTTTTCCCCCTACAATTTGTAAGTTTTTATGAGGCGGTTTGTAAACAATCACCATTCTTTAGCAAAATTACGAAATCCCATTGTTGAATCCATTGTTACCAATGAAACTTTCCTTAACATCTTTTAAATAGCTTCACCGATTAGCATGGCGATTTTTTCCGCTGAGATCTTTTACGAAATTTTTCATTCCTCTAAGTTGAGTTTTTGGCATGCCAATCATGCAAAAACATGTTTTTTTCCATTGTTTCAATCTGCGCTGTCATGGAAACAGCATTGTTTCAAAATGGTTGAAAATGTAGAAGACGGAATCTCTCGATTAAATGAAATACCCAATAAACGCTTATAGTTTAAATGCTAAAGCAAACAAGTTTGCTACAAATAATTTAAAAGGAATCCAAGAAATGCTGTATTTAAACGTCGTTTGTAATATTAAACCTAAATATGATAAATATGCTTATATATTAAATATGCTTCACATTTGAATTGAAAGATTTTAAATTGTGTTAAAATCTAATACCGAACTCTTCTGTTGTCAAATATCATTAATATTTAAAATTTTAACATCATTTTGAAACACAAATTTTTAATTTTCAAACTCTATATAATTGTCCTTTATATTAATAATCAAAGAATTTATGAAAAAAAGCTATGATTTTTTTTAAATGAGAGATGGCGCAAACAGAGACTAGATACACTAAACTTAAATACATTTTAGGTTAAAGAACTCACATTGAAGAATTGGTTCAGTAAGTCTCAACTTCTGCCTCTAAATACTATGGAAAAAAAATAAAAACAAAAGATATGTCATATTAGCTTAAAAAATGTTAAGCAAAGCTGATTGGCGATAAAAAGTTCAGTTTAATTACCAATTAAACGAGTGACTGAGAAATCTGATTTTGAATATTTGATGCTAATAGTCATTCATTTAGTCACACTCTCTTTAAATTCTTCAACATATTTTTTTCTGGGTAAAATAAGCATGAAAATATTTTTTTTTCTGACTCAATGAAAAATTATCACTTCTTTCTAAGACAAACATTAATGCGTGGGCAAAAAATTAATTAAAAATTAAAAAATGTTTATCTTTTGAATCATGTTTGTAAGTATTTACTTTATATGGTAAAAGTGAAAGGAAGTAGGATTGTTTTCGTGTGATTCGTGAAAAATTATTCGGAATGTCAATTTTCAAAATTTTATTTAAAATGTTACATTATTTAAATTTCATGAAGGTATTAAAATGTAACCAATATCATTATTTTGTATGTATTTTAGTGAGCTCAAAAAATTCTGCTTAATAAGAATTTATAAATTTTTGCATGCTGTTACATAGAAGCTTTAAGTAAACTATTTACAACGTATTTTTATTTTATGTTTGTTTTAGATAGTAATGAAATTGAATAATTAATAAAATAAAAATGGAATTTTTATAATTACGAAATTGAAATTATTGAAATGCATTTTTTTAGTAATTATATTGAATATTAAGTTAATTAAAATGTATTTACTAGTTTATTTAAATGGATCCCGGGATATTGCGGGATTTGGGGTGATGAAAAAGCTGATTTCTTGGCCAAGAAAGGAACAACTATTGCCCAAGCATCTCGCTGCTACATCTCTCTGCACTCATTTAAATTGCTGGCCCGAAACCAATTCCGGAACATGCTCTTTGAGAATTTCCGTAAAAGCAATATACACAAAACCTGGTTCAACCATATTTTAACTATCCCAAATCAGCCCAGGTTTAAGGCAGTCGCTCTCTTTAGACTTGTAACGGGCCATGACTATCTGGCCAAACACCTTTTTAGTATAAACATTTTTGACTGTCCTAAATGCAAGCTCTGCCGCCTTGGGGAGGACATGGACTTGCCCCATATTTCCGTCTGTCTACTCATCTCCACTACTGTGTGTGGACGCTACTGGGAGGCTAGGGCCCGTATCGGCTAAGCATGTCACTATGCATTCTATTCTATTTATCTCTTTTTGCCTTGTTTTTCTTGCTATTTTATCTTTTTTGTTCTTTTAAATTGACCTGCATTGGAAATAAAAAAAAAAGTTTATTTAAATACATTTTAAGTGAAAGACGTTTTTTACTTAGTAATTTTGAGTTAATATTTCTAGTGCTAAGATTGTATATCTTATTTTTTATTATTTTGAACTTAAGAACATTTATCTTCTTTCAATAATCAATATTAACTAATTATTTTTAAACCACAGTTCCTTTATCATAAAAAAACAAATTTTCGAACTGAAGAACGTCAAATTTCCTTAAATAAATAATGTATTAAATTACTTAGTATAAGATATTATTTTTTTCTCAATTCTGAACCCAGTTCAGAGCAGAAATAAACTTTTTTACTCTCAGTCCAGCTGGTGTATGCCATTTGAGAACCTTTTTAAGGAAAAACAAATAGCGTTTAAGTTGTTTGTCATTGAAAAGAGCAAAAATCTTTAGTTAAGTAGTAATGGGAATTTATTCTTTTACCTAAATTTTAATTAATAAATATAAAATTTTGGAAAATAATTTTGTTGAAATGAAATTAAAATGCAAAATATTTTGCTGCTAAATCTCAAAACAACATTTTTAAGCAATTGTTTCAGAGAATATGAATGGTCTATTATATGCAATTGACCCTTTGATAATAAGAACAGCCTCAACAACAGTTTCAGTAACTTAGAAAATTTATTAATCATGGAGTACCTATGGTTTGTAACTTTAGAATAACATATACCACAAAATATTTCTTCATCTAGAAAAATACGAGCCAAAAACTTAAAAACTGCTTTTATTTTAAAACTAGTTTTCGAAATTGCTTAAAATTTTTACATATATATTCAATTTCTTCAGTTCTTGAAAGAGAAAAGAAGTTTTCACATGAATTTTAAGACGAAAAAAAAGCTTAATGTTTTTTACTGATGAGAACCTCTTTAGTTGAAAGTGCTCTCCCTCACAAAAGTGAAGAAAACTTAAATTTACAAGTGTTAATACAACAGAAAAGTCTATCTTGGCTTTACTCCAAACAGCAATTTGGAATTATTGTAAAGGCGCAAGGGAAATTTTCTTCTCCAAGTATTGTTTAAGAAAAACAAGGAAAGAAATTGTTTCTTTATGCCCGAGAATCTTATTCAGCCTTTTTCATTATTCCAAAAAATCTTAACAGCTTGATATCTAATTCTGAAGCCATGCATGGAAATTGCAATTTGTCAGTGGGCACATTGCTATTGTTCATCTTTAAATGTATTTTTTTCTCTCATTGCAAACCCTCATTATCTTATACAATTTCTGAGTTTTCACACATGATGAGTTTTTACTGCAAATGGAAGTTGATATGAACGTTGTGGAAAATCTTATTCGGCTGCAGGTTTCAAGATGTAATTGAACTTACGAATTAATGGCGCTGAAACACAAAAATCTAAAAAATATCTAAATCCATTTTGTTATCTAAAGAAATAATACCATATGTAAAATGTTAATCACTTTTCAAATGGTAAAAATGTATGTTCTCTGTTAGAATGTAGTATAGGTAATAATTTAATTTCGCAAAACTTTGGCTTAAAGAAAACAAAAACATGTTTTAATTTAATACCATATTAAGGATTTTACTGACTTACGAACTATTAAGGTTCAACGCGCAAATATTACAGTTCAACGTTGAACCAATTTTTCAGAGAGTGAAATACACTGGATTAACTTTATAACATTAATTATATATTAGACATTAATTTAACTATTTCGCCTTATTTATGTATAGTTTCGGAATGAATCAATTTAAAATGAAATATTCTGTATGACAACGTGTATTTTACTACATGGGAATATCTTTGAATATCTTAGTCTTACAAACATGCTCAAAAAGGTTTTGATTCGCTAAACTAGCTCCAAAGATATCGAGACACATGCAGAAATTAAAATTAGCACTAAGAGCTCCAAGCTTTTATCCATTCTTCTAATTATGAATGCATTTTTATAACCTATAATTAGGCTATTTTCCAGATCGGGACCACTCCTGCCCATTTTAAGGATCAGAAACTCTATTTTTTTTTTTTTTAATGATACAATTGTTCAGAGAAAGTACATTTTTCCTGTCTGATTTCGTAATTTTCAAAATTATCTTCACCAATCAATAATCAGTAATACCACTGTGTTTTACTAAATTTGTATCATAATATTTTATTTTATCGTACTTCGTTTTATAACCGTCATTGAACAGCCGATCTAATATTTGGGTTTATGACTACTGATTTTCAACTACGTAGCCTTGTAATTTTGAATCCAATCCAGAAGGCATAGGAACTCCTGGATCAAATATTGGGAGAAATTTGCCTTTGTGGAAGACTTTTTGATGAAACTTACCCGCATTTGCGTTACATGGAGAGGAAATCCACGAATACTCCCATGGTTAACTTGACGGCAAGGGGACTCCAACTCACGATCCGCCTATCATTGAGGATATTTTACGTCAGCACTGTCAGTGGTCAGTGTAAGCCAGATACGGAATTCATATCGACCATCCATCGATTAGGATTCAAACTCAGTATACCTTATTGGAAGGCGAATGCACTTCCCCTTGAACCACCACGACTCCTGCATCAGAATATTTCATAATCGTTGTTGAACAGTCAACATAATTTCAGGTTTACGATTACTAGCGTTCAACTCCGTAGCATTGTTTCCTTGAACCTAATCCAAAAGACAAGGGACCATGTACTGTGAGAAATTTGCGTTTGTGGAGGACTTTTTGATGGAACTAACTCTCAGTTGAGTTACATGGAAAGGAAAACGACAAAAGAGTCTCACTGTAAGTCCGACAGCAAGGGGACTGAAAGTCATGTCCGTCTACCACTGAGGGGATTTTACGTCAGCACTGTGATCGGTGCAAGTCGGGTGCGGAATTCTTATCGACCAGCCATTGCTGAGATTCGAACCCGTTTCACTTCATTAGAAGGTGCACGTTCTATCCCCTTGAACCGCTACGGCTCCTGGTGACCTATTTTAAAATTCGTGTAGGAACATCAGAAAAGCATAATCAGAAGCACATTTTCTTTAGATTTTTTTTTTGCTGAGCTTAGTAATTATTAGTAATGTAATGAAAAATTTTTTTATTAAAACTTTTTTCCCGTTTTGTTCACGTTATGTGCCAGTTAAGAGTCTAAGAGTCATTTAGTTAAATGAAAAAATCAATTAATATATCTTGGAAATTAAAGAGATTTCGCTGTAGCTTGTGTTAATCCAATTTTTCATATAAAATGTAATATATGGATAAATTCTTCAGCTTTATTAATAAAATTAAACTTGGTTATTCCGAATGATATTGTATAATTTTTTTCTCTCCCGTTTTGCTTTTAATATTTGAAAAATATTCTCATTCCTGCATAAAGCAGTCATATAAAGATATTGCTTGCACCTCTGAAGGTAAGTGTTATAAAAACGAAAAAAAGAAGGGGAAAAAAACGATGAAAATAATAAAACGTATTTCTGCACTGCGTTTCTCTTCAAATCCATCTTCTTTTTTTTTCCTTTAAATGCAGCTGCAAAGAAAATTTACTCTCAAAAAACGTAATCTTTCTCCTTGCTCTTCTTTCACATGTTAAACAGCTAAGAAAACCGAAAAGAAAAAGAAGAAGAAAAAAAGACGAACTTAAGAAAGTAATCTCTTCGAATCACATGGAAGAGTAGCTCAGTTCCGTACCCTGATATATTTTATTGAGACAAATAAATGGTATGAAATGGTACTTAAAGATAGTACCGTTTTTTTTATATAAAAAAACAGTATAGTGAAAATCAGTAAATACTTAAGAATAAATTGTATGCGTTCATCGAAGGAAGTGTAAGATGAGACATATTAGATAAAGATTACGCCTTTTTCAAGCATCTTATCTTTAAAAAAAAACTAACTTAATGTTCCTGAGTCACAGTATTACTCAGCAATAAAATAAAATTGTCGCGCATTTTTATGTATTATAACGAGTCAAATTGAATTTAAGGCCACGATAAAAATTGGCAATAAAGAAACAAGCATCAAATTTGTTTACCATAAAATGTTCGCGAATTCCAACCATAAAAATAGAGCTATTTATAATTTTCACAGGTTTAAGATTGATTTCGACTGTTGAAGTGCATTCAGTTTTTTTTCATGCATTGCTTTAAAGTAAGGAGTTGATTGTTTGGACGAAGAAGTATTGAAAATATTGTTACTCAATATTGTAAGAGGATACTGGACGACGTTCACAATTTGAGAAACCTTCAAAAATGTATTATTTTGTGTTTTAGATACTAAAAAAATTCTCACTTTTCAAAGTATTGTGCTATAAAATGTGTTTAAATTGGAGTTTTCTTTGTCGAGTTATCAGATTATAAAAATGCTTACGAAGTTCTCGTTTACAAAGCTGCTTTTCCTCGTAATGAATGTTCCTTGCACACTAGTTTTTGCTTTGAATTTTGTTTTTAATCTGAAAAAATTTCAGATATTCTTCAATGTGTGTTTAATTTTTAATTCATCTGATTAACTTACCGTAATTTAATTTTCTGATAGTTGAAGCGTGTATTTTGAAGAACTTTTTAAAAGGCAAATTAAAAATTTAACGACTAAGTACGATGTAGTTTGATACGGCTATCATAACCACTAAAGGTATTTAACCTTCTCATGCTAGCATTACATGATTTTCATTTTTGTCATGCAATTTACCTCAAAACGTGTCAAAATTAATTTAAACACTTACAGTTTGAATTTTTTTCATTTTTTTAAAAACATTTACGAGCACAAACACAAAGAAAAATTACATACATTTAAGAGTAAATTTTTGATTCTTTTTTATCGACAACAAGTATTGTTTTGAAACAGAATTTCGGTTTTTAGCATTTCGATACAAATTTACAATAGCAAATTAAATCAGCTTAAATTAAACCTAAAATCTGAATAAGCTTACTCAAAACATTCACGCTTTCACACAATGCGAAAATTGTTGTTGCCGAAACAATGCTAGCAATCCTGAATGAGCTTGTTGTTACAGTGACTGAAATAAAATTTGTCTTTAAAAGTGTAAGTATCTTTTTAGTTGTGTAATAAGGATTATTGTATTATAATTTTTAAATCTCCGAGAACTGTTTTAAATTATTTTATAATGTGTAATTTCTATTCGTTTTCGTTCTGTTAAGCCTAGTTCAAATTCGTCTTCCGATTCTATATGTGATACGCGTATATTTAATTTACAAAAAAAATATATTTTAAGCATCAGTGTATGCATGCATTTCAAGCTATTGTTTCTTACTTTATATTGTATTGTAAAATGTAACTTTACCGATTTTGTTGTGTATTTTATACTGTAATTATAAATTTTAGTGTTTTTGAATAACAACGGGTACTTTGTACCAGTTAGTGTAAACGAACACCGGTGTAGTAAGACAGTAGATCCAAAAGTTATGTACGGAGTTTCACTACACTACTTTGGTGTAGAGAAGTTGTCACCATTTCTGGCGTTAAGATACACTACAATTTACAGTTCAGAAATTCTACTGCAATAATACCTACTGCAGAATTATGACCAACTAAAGTTAATCCCTACATTTCACTTAAGTGTCATTTATCTTCAATATATCATACGTTCGGCCCATTACTAAACTGTAAAATTTTACAATTCAATTTTCTGAATTTTTGCAACTTTAAAAAAGTACATGCTTGAAAAGTAATTGTAGCCAAATATTACATTGAGCAACAAATTATTATTATTTGGTTTCATGAGATTTTTGAAAAGGTTTTTACTTTTGTATCTCTGATTTCAAACTATCAATCGGTTTCACTCACTAAGCTATAGAGTTTTTCAGTCTTTTTTGTCAAAATGTGCAAGATAAAAAAAAGTTTTCATAGCAGATGGTTGAGTATATGTTTAACAAACTTCTAGGGAATTTTGGCATACCACCTGGATTAAAATTGCATTGGAACCTATGAAGAAAGAAATTATTTGAAATTAGGGAGCCAATAATGCTAAGATGGAATAGGCAGGTGCTGTAGGAGGGTGTAGGATATTGATAAACTGAAGATTAATGCAGAAATCAGAAGGGTGATGAAAATAATAGTTGAGCCGGATTAGAATTAATAAAAAAAGGCTTTTATTTTATGTATATTTGCAGAGCTCGAGTTACAAAATATAAAAATATATTATCCATAAGAATTTCAGTTGAATCAATTTTGTATAATAATATTAATAAGGACAGGCCGTGGGAGACAAATCCCCACGACCTGCCTAATCAAAAGCCAAATTAAAAAGTACGTGTAATTTGTTCCGATCGGACACAGGAGAAGCATGGGTAGGAGATCCGAAATTGGCGATTTATTAAATTATAACATAGCCAAAACAAAGCCAACCAGCCTATCAATATTGGGTTTAAAATAATACCTTGGCGATCACGAGTCGCCAACAAATTTATGAGAATTATTATAACCATGCAACCGAAACATTTAGCCGTTGGAAAATTAGAATAAAAAGTTATAAATAGATTTTTGTTTTCGATTAAAGGCGACAGTGAATATATAAGTCTGCATTAGTAATGAAATAAAAAAAAGTATCCGTTACATTAATCTAGAAGAGAAGAAATAAATATTTTATGTTTGTTTTAAAAAGATTAAGTTTGTGATTTATTTTAAATATAATTCTATTAATAAAAAATCAGCTTAAGTAATGAAAGATATTTTAAAAGATAGAAAATAAATATGTGTATGCTAATTGTGGCATCACAGAACCCATGCCTGGATATGCCATCATACACCGGTTGGAGTGTTTCTCTTTATGAACAGATTCTGCTTGCGCTTCTGATCTGTTCATTATAAAGAAGTTCCCCTAGTTGCAAGCGATGAAGTTTTTGGGGGTTGTTTCATATACATTTTCAATCCTGATGATGCTCCCTTTGAAGTTTGTCGCAACGTTTACGCCACCCCCGAGTAATTTATAAGGTTTTTAAACTAGTGTATTTTGACTAAAATTAGACTAAAATGTTATTTAAAAAATCGGTAACTTTAAAAAAAAATTGCTTTCAGATTTTTAATACCCTTACACGAATTAAACAAGATCAAGTATTTGCATAAATGCAGCAAAATTTTTTTCCCTAGTGTTATTTATTTATAATTTTGTTTTAAAAAATAGATCTTACGTTTCAAGCTATTCTTAAATTTAAAGGAAATAAATGTTTTTTTAAAAAGTTAAATTTTAAAATTTTTGCAAAATTTTAAATCCTAACTCAGAGAAATAATTTTTGAAGGGAAAAATTTATTTTATATTTAGATTAACTAGTTATGTGCAATTAAAATTAATTTAAAACTGTTTAAATGAAAAGTCTTATTTGAATATAGTTGACTTATATATTGAATATATTTGAATAACTGCTATATATAATTATAATTTGAATTAACTGGTTAGGTGCAATTATAATATTTCAAAATTAAAAAAATCGTGGCATTTGATCCCTATGGCTTTCATTATTTCGTTTTTTTCAGTGATTTTAAAAGTACTATTTTGTTTTTTCAAAATAAGGAATATTACATTTTAAATTTAATCAGACCAGTCTGGATTTGCCATATTTGATTTAAAATTTGTGTAGAACTTAAATGTTTTACTATTTTAAGTTTAAAATTTTTAAAAACAGTTTCTTTCATATATTTATAACAAATTGAAAATGTTAAAAAATATCTAATTATTGGAGAATAAATTTTAATTCGAGAATTAGTTTTATGAAGAACAAATTTTTTCGAATGTCAAAAATGGTAAAATAATTTCTATTACGAAATAGTTTTAATATTCTTGTTTGTTTTGAAATATTTACTTCGTCATTAAGAATTAAAAATTGAAATATTTATTAATATCCGTATTATTAGAACGTCACCAAAATTCTTAAAACCTTTTATTTAAAATCCCTTTTTATTATAAAGAATTACATATTTTATTATCATGACTAACATTTTTAAAAGTATTCCGATAGTATATATTAAGAAGATCTCAATGGAATAACATTTTAAAAAAGCACAATATTTTTCCATGTAAGTATTATTTAGGTTTATCAAGATTTTTCAAACACTTCATTAAATCCATATTATGAAAGAGTTTCAAATTTAACAAAAAATTAATTTGAATTGTAGATATTTTGTCTGGATAAATGTTTATAAAACTTAATTTTTAATATTTCATGAATAACGATGCCTTTTGAGGAATCTATATTTTTCAATATATTTTTCCTTAATTAGTTACTTTGGATAATAATAAATATATATTCCTTTCAATGCCAATTATGCAATACGAGAGTAGGATTATCTTAGACTTGTTAAATTAAAAGATACTTCAAAATTCAAATATAAAATGTATATCATTAAATAACAAATATATAAATTTAAATTGTTTAAAAAAAGCTTGAATATGTTTAAGAAATGTAATAAAAATGTTAAAATACCATCTTTTAAACTTCGCAAATTATGCACCATTAAAAAGTGTAATTCTAATAAAGTTCTAATAGTTTGGTAAAAAATGAGAAAATCAGACAGGTTTTTAATAGTTTCAGAAGTTTAAGATATAATAGTAGTAATATTTTGGTCTATTGTAGTAATCAAAAACTATTTGTAGTATATAGAATCATCGAGTACTTTTTTCTGAACATTTGTATACACAAGTATGAATACATGAATAGAAAAGTTTATTTGAACTAAAATATTAATACAAATTTTACAATAATTACTAAAAATTTACTTTATATGAATATGAAATGGGCGTAAAGGATTAATTTGAACTTTAGTTAAATAAGTAATAAATATTTATTCTAGAGAAATCTCTTAAGCAATGTTTTAAAATGGTTACCACATTTCAAATAAGCTAAATGTTTAAGTTTTATATTCGTTTAAGAGCAGGTAAATGACGACTTGAATGAATATTTTATCGCATGCGAATGTTATACTTACAAATTGTAGTATTAAAATAGATAAAATTGTAATATGTAATGCCATACAGTCATATATGCTTTTTTTTACTTGAAATAAGTATATTTAAAGTTTGCTTCACAAATATTTTTTTCCACGAATGCATTGGAATGAACTGAACGAAATCAAGTTGGCAAATAAGTCGGGATCTGATATTTTTAATTAAATACATGTTTATAAATTAAAGTTAATTCAGAATTACACAAAAATTAGACTCTAAAATAAAAATTTCTCCTGCAAAATTATCACCCACATCTACTAAAATAATATGCATTTTAACGAATGTCACCAGTTTGCACCTATAGTAAAACCAAACGACAGGAGTATAAGAGAAAGGAATAGTGGCAAGGAGGTAAAATTGTTCACAATTATTCTGTAAGGCGTTCAGTGCAATATTTTAAATACTGAGGACGCATGTGCATGATTTTTACGTGATATTATTATCGACTGCATGGAATATGTTCTTGCTCTGATGGAATTATTGGTATTATCCTCTTTAGGCTTAGGCAACCATTCCAAGATGATGAAAATGTCAGTAGTCGTTATAGTACAGAATGCCTCTAAATCGCAATGTCGAATAAAAACCGGTTTTTGGCAGTTACAGCCAAATACCGGTTATTTGTTATGGGAATCTTATTAAAAATAGTGAGCATTTAATTGCTTATTGTTACAAATCAATTATGCGAATTCGGCGAATGTAAATTTTATTGTCGAAGTGTTGCTAAAAATGAGCAGCTGATTATTGTGCTGTGATTGAACTGAATAATTTGCCTAATATATGTAACAAAAACTTAGATTTTGAGCAATATGGGCAGTGCAATGTCTTCAATAAGAAAAACAAAGTCAATGATACTTCAAGATTTTTACAAATCGAGCGTTATGTAAAAAATTTTTACACGTATTCAGTGATTAGCATTGCTGTGTTATTAGTATTCATTGATGATTATTGTTGTGTTATTAGTTACAGAAATAAAAATTAAAGTTTCTTTTTCTGGGTATCAAACTTAGATGCCTCATATGATTCAAACTTTTGGAGTTTTTTATTTCTTTATTTATGTTTATGGTTTTTGCCATTAAGCCCTTAAACACGTCCGCCATGGAGGAAGAAATATCTCAAAACTAAAGTTGCATCAACGAAATTCTGTTACATATATGCATAGATTAGACATGCGATTCAAAATATAACCCTCTACTGTACACTTTAATAATCATTAAAAATCTCAATTTTAAGTCCAAAATTAACTTTCTTTTTCTATTCAAATCATTTCTTGTGAGAATTTTGGGACGTACTGAAAGACACGTCATCGGAAATAAAATCTATATTCTTCTATTTTAGTCACTGCTTATGTTATCGTTTGGATTTTGCTTAAAAGCTTACAACAGTAGGTTCGAAAAAAAAAATTTCATTTAATTTCCTGAATTCCTTTGTTCAAAAAACAAATTGTTTACGAAGTGAAAAAAAAAAGAAATTTTTGGCTACTCAAAAAGGATTATTCTTAAAAATAAAATAAAAATTGAAAACGCACAATTCATAAACAAAATGTAATTATAAATTAGAAATACAATAAATTGTAAAACAGCAATTAAGATACAGCATTTATCATCATTTTTAGTCTTTTGTCCATTTTCTAATTTTTCTTCATTACTTTTTCCTATATTTTTTATAATGTGGATTTTTATATTATTTTCTTCCTTCAAAGAATTTGTGCTGTTTTTTTTTGCTGCGAATACCTTACCAGCTCTCAGATATCTTTAAAAGCAATTAATGGAACGAGGAACAATTTTATTAATTGGTCATTTAAGATAAGTTTTTCTTGAATGATTTTTTTGAAACGAACAAAAAAACTTTTTGAGCTAGTAATTAAAAGAAGATATTTTTTATGAAAAAGTAATTTATGTTTTTTTTCTTTGAGAGTATAGAAGAATGGCTTAAAATCATATAATATGACAAATAAAAAAATAAGAGTTTTAAATTTTTAGTTCCACTTTATGAAACTCTTTCCGAAAGTAAAATAATAATTCGTTGATTTATTATATGCTTTAGCAAATTTATTTTAGAACTATTAGCTTACATTCTCAGTTTTTTATATCTGATTTTTTTTCTCATCATTCTTAACTGTGCTCAATACTTCCAACCATTGATGTTAAATGTACTTAACAAACACTATTTAGTAATTGATTTTTTTAAATTTCTTCTGAAATTTATTTTACAGTTAGCAGTGTTTATAAAAAAAGCTATTTTTATGCAGAGAAAAAAATTAGTGTATAGTAATGGCATTTCTGACAGAAGAAACGATAAGTATAGTTAATAAAACCAAAATATACGGTATGTAAGCTATTAATTTGGTTTTTTTTTTCGTTTATATGGTAACTGTTTATCATATATTTTGGTTTCAAAAATTATATCTCTTATTACCACACATTTAGTGAATAAATACAAAATTGAAAAGTAAATTTAACCGAATAAATGGTTTTCAGGACTTGCTTTAAGACATCATAATAAAATTACCAAATTTAAAAACCATTTCTTAAAATGGTATCCTATATTGTAAAACAATATTCCAGTGCTTTAAAAATTTCCGAGCTGTTTGGTGTTCTCATAGAGCTATAAACACTGTAAATGTTTTAATATTCTGGTAGTTTTGATAATTTTTTGCTTTTTAAATGTCTTAATTTCAGAAAAAAAAATTTAATTTTGAAGACTATCTTACCATTGAGTTATGGGCAAGAGTAATATTTTAAAAGGGTAATATTACACTTTTTCAAAATGTTGCCCATTTTTTTTCAGAAAAAAAGATGTTTCTACCTAGTGAAAATTACAAAAACTTGTAATGTGTCTAAGTGGAGACAACGCGAATGAGCAATTGGACGATGTAAAGATGCCTTTTTTAGTTTCAAACAGTTTTAGAGATTGCTTATTTACTCTTTGAAACGTAAATATACCCGTCATGTGTTCTAGTGCTTCATTTAAAATTTGCATTGACATTTATCATTATTGTAATACAGTTAAAATAACAAATCAATGTTGATTATTAGTTACCATTGTAACATAGTTATACTTTTAAATAGTTTCAATTTCTATGTCGTAAAGAAATATTTTTTCTCACTTGCTTACACATACGCACACGAGGGCATACACACCAGCATATACATATGCATATGTATTGCAATTTGCATATACATGTAACAAATATTATTGGAGATAATACTATTAATTCCATTATCCCCGTTAAGCTAATTTAAAAAAAATACGATTACATGCACACTTAATTACACTTGGGAATCAATACAGGGGTTTGTATCGATAGCTAAACGATTAGTAGGGATAATATTTAAAAGCAATATTTTTTTTCTTAATTAATAAAAGCATTGCTGCAGTTGGCGAAACTTTTCTGAAGGAACTACACCGTCAGTGACGGAGTGTTTCAGAAAATTTCGTCTAACTTGTTTCTCACACTTATTGGATAGACAATATGAAATATTTTTTCACTTCTTGAAAAAATTTTTGAGGAGTAATTTGAAGTTTATAATGTGCACTTTTATTGTATTTGTGATTTAGAAATAATGGCAAAAGTAATGACAGAATGCTTAATACTACCTAATCGTGGTTAAATTTTTGAAAGTGAAGGAAAAAGATCGAACGCAAAAAATAGCTATATCATATTAAATTGTGTAATATCTGATGAGTCTTATTAAAATGTTATGCAGCCTTCTTTTTTTCAGAATTATAATTCAAAATTAATTTTACGCTTTGTTTTCCGAAACTGTTTTCGTTAATTCAGTCTCATTCCAAAATCGTATAGTAATTATCTGTAGGAAAATTTTTAAATTTTCTATAGAGCTAAATTTACTTTTTAAAAAGTATTTCATTTTTTAAAAGAGTTTTATTCTTTCATATGAATTGTTGAGAAATTACTGAAATTGTTTTCATAATTTTCCATTGCAATTTGTTCCGTATAAAAGAAAGAAGGTCATATTTTTCTGAGCATACCCATGTTTATAGAATTATTGTAGAACATTTTGAAAATATTTAATTCAGTCTAAAGCCGGTTAAGACTGTTTCTCATATTGATATGAATCAAACCTATAGAGAGGGAGAAAATATAATTATCATGTTCTATACGCATGCGTAAATGATATTTTATGGCATAAACAAAATGCGGTTGAGATTTTATAAGAAATTGAAAAAATAATTAATTTTGCTGAGATGGCTTTTAGCTCAAAATAACTGTTCCTCTACTAAATTAAAAGCAACAGAAAGTAATGATATAGAAGATTTGTTTTTAATTTTTGAATTCTTTTTCCCTCAAATACTCAACGTCCACATCAATATAATTAATCCCCTTATGACAGTGCTCAAAAAATTATTTTATTTTATTTATTAATTATCCTTTTGAAGCTTTAAATATAAAAACACTAAAGCCAGCATAAATAATTTTCTTTGACAAAAACAAATTTCCTTATCATAGAACAAATTAAAATTGCTTTTCGGTAATATATATTTCCTAAATATCCTTTCAATAAAAATTGTTTTGCATAAATATTTAGCAAATAATCTCTCATTTATTCCATATTAAAGAAATAAATAACAGCTCATTTTTCATTAAGATCGAAATAAAGTTTTCACTTTTGCCATTTAAGTTTGGGGCTTTTTAATTTAACATATAGAAATTGCTTATTATATTAAATTCCAAGTTATATAAAATAAATAAAAGGTAGTATTCCATTCAATTACTGGAGAGCAAAGATAAGAGCATACTCCAAATATTTATCTTCGAATTTCAAACAAAACTTTAAATGAAAAAAATACCTCCTATGGCTTAAAAAAGTTTCTTTTAGCTTAAAAAAACCTTATCAAGACTTCTGTGTTGATAATTTTTAAGCCACCTGAATAAACATTCTTATGATAAGAAGATTTTTCAAGAAATATATGCATTTTTTTTGTTGGAAATTTGGAGTTGTATTGTTGCAAAGTATTTGAAGAATATTGGAATTTGTAAAATTCTTCTCGTCTCCTTCTTTTCGTAAACCTTTTATTGTATGAGTTTTCAATTATCAACACACATAGTCTTTAGAAATACAAAGTACAAAATTTTATAATCTAAATTTATTTAAAACTATAAATCTAAACGTTTTGAAGTCAATCTTATGACTATTCTAAATAATTATTTTAAAAAGACTTTTTGAAGAAAAATAATTAAAATTATCATTATAAAATACATTTATAAATGTTTTCTAAATCTCTTAAAAATATTTTGAACATTGAAATATTAATTTGTAAGATCTTTTTCTGAAGCCATACCATACAACCATTGCTAAAACCTTAATATGGCACTAAATTGAACCGTATTGTGGGACATTTTGTATTAGATTATATAGTACTATCGTTCAAACAAATTGAAAATATGGTTCGATTTATTTCCTTGCAAAGAGTTGAGAAGATTTGAGAAGAAAATGGTTGAGAGGATAGAACTCACGCTCTCACGCTTGAATCCCAGATATGGCTGGTCGATTTGATTTCTGCTTCTGACTCACACGACCGACCATAGTGCTAACGTAAACTATCCCCATAGGTTAAAAAGTCCACCACGAAGGCTAGATCACTCCAATGCTTAAACCAGTAGCTCCATTGTTTTTTTGGGTTGGGTTCAAAATTATAAGGCTAATAAGTTAAGCATTGTTAGTCAAAAATTTAAAAGATCAGTTATTCAATATCGTGCATTAAATAAAATTAAATATCTTACTAAAGGCAAATTTGAAACCGTTAAAAGCACCGAATTTATTGTTCAACGCAGAACCACTTTTTTTCTACGATTTATCCACCAATTTAATAAGTTTAAGGTTAGTTTTCACAATTTACCAATTTAAAATCTAAAGTAATAAAAAATGCCATGTAACATTATTACTAAATTTAATTAGAATACCTGGTTGAACTTTCACTGATGCAATATAACATTATATTGTAGGTTGATCTTTGGTAAGAACTTTTATAATAAGGTTCTTACCAGATTTGCACAAATGGCTTTATCTAGAGACATAGTACTAGTCACATAACATGTGTAACTTTCTACGAAATTAAGAAAGCATTTGCTGATTGTTATTTCTCAACTATCGCTTATTAGTGACTTTCCGGGGCAACTATCGATGGTGAGAGTGTTTGCGACTTGTTGATGCGACGTGACTTTTGGACTTACAGTGTACTTTATAGGTTAAATAGATAGGGTATAATGTTTTTCATTTAAATATTTTTTTCGATAATATGATATATTTTTTTAGAACTTAAATTACTAATAGTGTTGGAACTGCTTAAATTTATCGGTATGTAGCATTTCGTAATTATGAAAATATTATTTAATATGCAAGAAAAATATTTTTTTTCAATTATTCTTACTTATAAAATTAAACATTTTAAGGGTATATTATGCTTATTTTATTTAAATGGTACGTTGTGACTATTTTTATTTTTTCTTCAGAAATATCCATTTCCTTAAAGCAATATCAAAAAGAATTTCAACTTCGAAAGAGAAAATTATTCATTTTTATGATAATAATAGAACTAGTGGAGAAATAATGATTATAGTAATGATAGACTTTTACGATAGATGGCATTCTTAATATGAGAGACTGAAACACCATTATAGAAATTTCAAATTCTGAATACCCAAACAGTTTTAGGTATAATAAAATGCTTACTTACTGACCAACATGTCATTTTCATATTGATTTACTAAATTTACGGTGTAATTAAAGATATGTTAAGTTAATTATGGAGCAGGAAGCCTTAATTGCCAATTGCGATGAATCTCTATTCACCATTTCTCTCGATTTTAAGTACCATATCATTAACACTCTGTTAATGCTTCAAACAATTTCTAAATGACCAATGATGTTTATCAGAAGTATCATAGTCTTATGATTTCAAAGTAAACTTAGACTAAGTAGTCTTTTAGTAAGGCAAATCGAAATATTTTTAATTAAATTATACATCTGGGTGGGAGAGAAGGCAAAAAAAAAAATTAATACCTTTTAATACC
This sequence comes from Parasteatoda tepidariorum, assembly GCF_982258835.1. Classification (NCBI taxonomy): domain Eukaryota; kingdom Metazoa; phylum Arthropoda; class Arachnida; order Araneae; family Theridiidae; genus Parasteatoda; species Parasteatoda tepidariorum. The sequence continues at coordinate 103,349,654 of NC_141757.1, forward strand.
TTGTATGAAATTGTGTATTTTAATCACAATTATTTATAAATTGTGCAGTGATGATATTTTTTTAAATAATACCTTATGTATTTGATATGGCTTTTACTATGCAAAGGTCTCCAATTTAGACATTCGTAATTTTTATCCTAATAAAATTGCGCACCCAAATGTTTCTAAATCAAGATTTTTTTTTCCTTGTGTACGTAGTGTTCAGTTACAGCTCTTCAGTCATTATGTTTAATTTTATTATATGCCTAAGAAAAGTTATAAGAAATATAATTAAAAGTGTCACATAACAAAACCGACATTTTATTCATACAAATAAATTGCTTGTAGAACAGTAAAAATACATTCAGTTTTAAATAAAACTTCTTATTTTTTAATTGTTGATTTAATATTTACCTCAGGTTATGATCTTTTGGGAATTTAGTACATTAAATACAGCTCGTGTGTTTATAACAGAGGTGGGTTAAATTTCACATGGTAAAGTGGTAAGATTATTTAGTCAATAAAATCGCTATGCTGTATTTTAGTAATGAGGTTTGAGGCTTGCGTTGTAGTGATGGCAAAAAGGGGACACCAAAGTTGAGTACTGTATGATCGTTTTCAGTTAAAGTAATCACACAGCCTTGAATGCTGCTAAGCAAACTGCAGGAATGTATAGAATTGCACCTTGCATACTGCTATGCATGTGAAGCTTGCTGTTAGATTAAACCTTGTCTGAGGAATACTGAAAGTTACCATAGCGTATTGAAGATGAAAGATTTGTAAACTTTAAATGCTTCATGGGATACGGATGAGGTAATCGTCTTTAAAAAGTAGTATAAACGACAGGATGAACTGATTCGTTGTAAGGAGAGCAGGTGATCAGATTCTGTAAAAAATTGCAGAATTTTAAAGTGCTAGATGGATTTTACTAAGATTCGCACCTCGTTTGTTAGTAATTCTGATAGTTGTTTTGAGCATACATTAATATCAAAGGTAAAACACAAATATTCTTTTAATTTGTGGCTTTGAGGATTAGCTCTCTATATGAAAATAATCTTCCGATCTGAAAAAAAAACTTATGAGTTTCTAATTATTATCAGATCACACCTTACTCATGGAGTTATGTGATAAGTATTGACCACTCTTATAGACATGAAGATACTCTTACCAAAAAGGAAAGATGCTTCTAGATTCAGGAACAGTGCGCTGAGCAACTTAAATGACAAATCATGAGTTTCTCTGGTAGAAGGAAAGCAGGATAATCTTGATTTTCCAATAAGTGCAGTTTTGGAACTTATCCGTCTTTCTACAGGTCATTACTGTTTGTCTACTTATTTGAACTAGCTTGAATTATTTCTCGAAATATTAATAATTATTAGCAGAATTAGAGGTTTAGCTGATTAATTAATTAAAGTATTCAGAACTTTAATTAAAGAAATTATAAATGTTCAAGAGTAATAGAGAGAAATGACTTCATAGCTAATTTTAATAAATAAATATATGAATAGACATAAAGATATAATAAACAATCCATTGCGTCCGTATTCACTGATCACTAAATAAGTAATGATTGCTATGCAATTTTTACATAAGTAATTTTTGATAAAATGTTTTGTAATTGAATAATTTCTTTAAGTATTAATTATTACTAATAATTATTAACATAATAAGATGTTCAGATGATTAATTAATTAAGGTATCAATATTTAAATATTTAAGTGTTAGTAATTTTTTAAATGCATTTTTAATTTACTATAGGAAAACTTACTGAGAACATTAAGAAACCAGAAAAAAATGAAAGTTAGTTCAATTCTTATCTTTACTTCCACTCATTTAATATGGTTTATAAATAAATAACTAGATTCAGTTAAGCCATAAAAAAGTTGTTTTTGTCGTGCTTCCAAGAGTTTTTTATCTAAATATTATAAAAACAAACACTTGGCAAAATTCCATCCTTAAGTATTTTTTTTCTTTCTATAAATATACCATAATTAAGAATGGTTCCAAAAAGAATAACGTGAGTTTTATCAGCGGAAAATAAGCTCTCATTCTTTTAGCCATCTCTCAAGCATAATAAAGAACTATTATAGTGGATATATTGTATGTGTCTAACATTTCAATTATCCAATATCCAATTATGCTACCATTTTTCAGGTATGATGAGGCATTTTTGCGGTGATGATAGTGTCCCTTATTTCTAATTTAATCTCTTTAAAAATACAATTTCAGTCTTACTTTTTTTGCCAAATGGAACAAACGTAATAAGTACGTTTTCACGAGTTTTAAATCTAATAGCAAGCAGTTTAAACTTTTTTTTCCCGAATCAGGAAAACCAATTAAATATTATATAGGTAAATACCCGTGACTTCCTTATATTAGGAATGTTTAGTTAAAAAAATGTGAAGATTAAAATTAATTGATCAGGGTATAAGAGGTGGCGAAAATTAGATTTTGTGACAGTCGGGCACGAAAATATATCCGTCCAAAAAATAATCAACGGGGCAGTTGCAAGGATACTAAAAATTGAACGCTGCGTGAAATAAGGAAGGTCTTTTCATTATTGAGCAATGATGAGTCATACTTTGGAAATCTGAATTGACAGCACAGATACTGGTGGGCTTTTAACTTTTTTACTTTTTATAGACGTTTATGTCAACGAATGAAGACCACATACAACTTAAAAGAGAAATTTTAGCCTCATATCAACAATATTCAACTACATTGAAGCAAACATTTTAAGGTGAACTTAGAGAAAAATTACGTATGTGCCAGCAAAACCAGAGAGAAAGATAATCCAATATGCTATTTTCTACAAAAATTATTTTACGCATGAATTTTGGAATATCCTAAATATTTACAGCATCTAAAAGAAAAAATATTTATCTTACATATTATGCATGAATATAACTTAAAGATCTAAAAAAATGCTTATTTACTTATTATGTATAAAAGCTCAATTTTAATTTTAATATAGCCCAAACGTTTTATATCAGAGTCAACGTCTACATACTCAAAACATTGAAAGATTTTATTTAAAACGAACTAAAAACATTTCAATTTTGTTTCTCTTTTTTACCGACTTTCTTGGCAAAATTTCTTAAAATAAAATAATACATTGTTAAAAAATAATTGAAAAAAGTTTTATCGAAAATAACAATGAAGTTAAAATTTCAATTGCACGAACAAAATTTGTCACATTTTATTTGCACCTTGCAGTCACCCTCGGGAAAAGAAACTTTGCTTAAACAGTTTTAGGCCAAACAAATAATGAGAGAATATCTTTCACTCGAGTTTCTCTAGCCTCCGGTTCACCAACAAAATTAAACTGACAGTTCACAGAAAAATAAGTAGAGGGCAAATAAAGGATTTGAAATTCGATTGGGGTTGTTGCTATCATATTTACTTCGTAAACATGGTGAATGCGAGTAATTTTCAAAGCATTGAGGGGGGGGGGGATATCCCTCAAAATAAGAGAAATGTGTGTCTTTATTTTATTTTGTCTAGCTGCAAATACATTTTTTTAAAGCAGCTTTTTTTATACCTAACAATTTTTTATCACTCCAATCGTTAAAGGAAAAAGAACAGATTTTTTAATTTAGTAAGAAAAAAAATGAAAATGTTTTGCTTGGTATAATGAAATTATTTGATACAAAGAACAAATAACATGCTTGAAAATGTTCACCCAAATTTGAAAAATTCTTTTACTCTTGTTCTCTAGCTACATTTATTATTATTCACAATTGTTAGAGTTTTCAGAAAACATGTTTATCTGAATTTTTTTGTACAAACTGCAAATAATGTGTCTAAGTTCCCAATTTCCTGGGAAGTGCTTGGAATAAACCATTTCAACCAATTGAAGAAATAACTCTCTTCCTTTATTTGAGTATAAATGTTTCGCCTTAAGTCTTAGACTGAATGCAACATATCTCATTAGGAAATGTATTTTAATGTGTAAGGGGTAAGAGTGGACAAATTTAACGATAAAGCAAGTAAACAAAATATATCCAGTACAATGTCATAACGTACTGCAAATAGTTTTAAGATAAGGAAATTAAAAGTCTCCCACAACACACTGAAATGATTTATGCGTAGAGTGATTTCCTCAAATGTTTGAGATGTCACGTTTGGCTAGTTCGCTACCTTGCCTCTTTCAAAAATTAAGTAACTTTAAATCGTGTTAACAGAGCTGCTCAAAAACTGCATGATTTCTTTTACTCGTGGCATTATTCCATGTTAATATTTTAAATCATGATAAAAACTCTTCTAATATCACCATCATCATTCTGAAACATCTTGTCTTAATATTTTGAAGTATCTATTGTTTTGATCATGTTGATGACCCATGATATACAATGAACTACTAAACCGTAAGGAAAAAAAATAAAAATTAAATAAAATCACTAAGTACAAGGTAGCAGTGAAAATTTATATTGATTTCTTGTTTACATGTGCAATATTTTACAAAATATTGAAATTCTCAATTTGGTACCGGCGCATAGCATAAAAAAGACCAGGGAGTCAAAATCAAATATATTATTACAATTACCACCACAAAACAACTTGTCTCAATATTTTGAATTATCTATTGTTTTGATCATGCTGATGACCTATGATGTACAATGAACTACTGAACTGTAGGAAAAAAAATAAAAATTAAATGAAATCACAAAGTGCAAGGTAGCAGCGAAAATTTATATTGATTTTCTTATTTAAAATTCGTTTGCTTTCTTATAGAAAAGCCAAATACTAATGTTGTGAACAGTGGAATAAAATGTAAAGGAACTATACAAATGAATGGTGAAGCAATAGCAAACAATAGGAAACATGCCGAAATTAACACAATAGCAAATATGCCGAAAACTAGCACTATATAGAATGTATAGGAAACAATTGAGATTCTAACAATTGAAATACTACACAGCGAACTGTATAAATTTATGAGAACAATTTTAATTTATAAAAATTAATTATTCCTTTTATATATAGTTCGAGACAATTTCTCTTCTTCCAGTCGTTTTTTAAATAATGCTTTTCGATTTGATTTGAAAAATATTTACCTTTTTTCAGAAAATATTGATGTCTTAAATACTCTTCCAGAAGGTACATTTCTCGGGAGAGTTTATAGTTCGCTGGTAAAGCTGAATAGTTTCTGCAAAAGTCTGAAAGGTATGAATGATTGGCGATTGTACAGCTGTAAAAGTCAATAATTTTCGTTTGTCGAATATTATTAAAATTTGTAAAGGAAATTGTAAGAAAATTATTTAATTGGTTTAGTATTTTTGAATATGTTTCGCACGCCATCTTAAACACTGCATAACAACTACACATATCATAATTATTCTTGTAACTGATTCTAGTTGATCATTATCAAGTGGAAACGATAATGCCAAAAACATTTAATTTCTAATATTTATTTCTTACTAAGACAAAACGATGTAATATTTTTAACATGAAACTTGAAACGATATAAAATAAATAATTATACTTGCACTTGTTCTTTTGCTGATTAAATAACATTATTCTCTTAATTTCATATTTTTACTTGGAACATTTCAAATAATCGGGATTTTTTCTTTTGGTATAGTGGGATTTCTTTACAATCTAAAATGCTGTTATTAATAATTAAAATTTTGATAACATTGAAATTATTTAGTAAGTAATATCTGAAAAATTAATGAGAACTATAAAGCTTATTTAAATAGTTAAAAACTTAACGTTATTCTTGGCAGCAAGATTAACTATAGGAAATTTTTAGTAAGAGTTCGAATGATTTTTGAGAAAAGTTCTTTAAATGTTTTTGATAAAAGTTTTAAGCGATTGAATTTTAAAAATCAACCAATTTGAAACTCAGTTTAATTTCGTTTAAGATTTTCTAAATATACCGGTACTTATAAATGTCTTCCGATATTTCTTTCTTTTTATAATTCCATACAAAGTCTAGTCATATTTTTTTAAGCTTTCTATAGACTAATAAGGGTAATATTTGATTTTAATAATATGGAATAAATTATCTTGTATTTAATATTCTTAATTTGAAATGCGTATTATATTTTAAGTTACCTATAATTTTATAGCTTACTTCAAATTAATAAGAAAAATTTATTTTATATGAAACATTATACATTGAGAAAATCATTTTATTAGAATTATTAAAAGTCTCATATGATTAGCCGACTATCCAGATTTTCTATGCAGACGACATTTTGTCACAATTGATTTTCGGCCTGTTTTTATGTACTTGACAGGAATTTTAAAACTGTGTATTAATAACTGATTAATACTGAAAATTTCGAAAACAAACTTTATTCATTATTGTTCAACTATGTCAGTCTGAATGCTTTTGTCTTGCTTGACATAAGTCGTGTTTCCTTCCAAATAACGTTGGCGTTAAAGGACTGAAAAAATATAATTTTGTTCTGTTAAGGACACAAATAAACAGAAATAGTGTCGATGAAGGGAAAAATAATAACGAAAAAGGAATTCTGAATTGCTGTGTTTGGAATAAATATTGGCATACGATCAAAAGAAAACTTCTAAAAGGGAAGGAAATGTCAAAGAAGTGCAATTCCGGGGCAAAAATAAACAATCTATGTCGGCTAAATTTTCATCCATGGTATAAAATTATACAAAGTTTCTAAAGATTTCATATAAAATAATATGTATGTAAAGAAGTTAATAAGGGTCCATTTTTCACAATTAAAAAATATATATTTAAAAAAAATTTTGTACAGAAAAATATTGCATAAAACTGTTTAATGTAGACGTAGACAATATAGTCAAATTTTCTCATGCTCTGCGTATAACCACAATTTAAAAAATTATCTGATTTTTATGCACTGAGTGGTTTGAATCTTAGTGGTTTGAAGTGTTGATTTTAAGTATGACAACTAATATTTAAGCTTTTAAAACAGAAGCAACTTTCTTTAGATAAATTTGTGGTTGATATTTTGAATGTAAGTGGTAGCTATAATGGGAATACTATGATACCAATTGTTTGGTCAGGAGGTAGTTGAATGCTGAACCCTTTCGTATTATTTTCACTTTTTTAGAATTTTACTGTATCTCGTAATTTTTAAAATGAAAGGAAATCCTTTTTGCATCGAATAATAAAACTGGTTTTTTCAAAGATAATGCCCTTCAAAATGTTATAAGGAGTAAGTATTTGTTATTTGATTTAATATTTATAAAAAAATTCAAATTGTAAGGTGTACAAATTTTCAGATAAATCAAGACTGTTTTATTTTAACTGGCAAAATACAAAATTTAGTTTAAATTGTACACTAAAATTATGATTTTTTATAGTCCTCTAACATAAATCCTGAAAAAAAAGTTTTTTCAAAAAACAGTATAAACTTTTTTTTTAAAAAAAAAAATCCTGTATGAAACTTAAAGTTTTTAAAAAATAAAGTCAGTAAAAAATATTTTTTATTTAATAAAATTCTTTTGCAATTTACAAAAATTCAATTAAGGGAGATACAGATTTAGAGATCAAATATTTTGGGCACTTAAAAAATAATCCAAATTTGTGGCAAAAATGAAGATTAAAAAGAATGAAAATGAGAGTTCGCAAATTCACGGTTGAAAAGGAAAATTCCAAAATACTATTAAAATATGTTGAATCTCAAAAGAGAAAAAAAAATGCCAAAGTACGCAACTTGGAAATATTTAAAATAATCTACATTCAATTGTTTTCTGGTTTTAAAATAGATTTTAACAGTTTCAGTTTCGCTTCTCTTTATCGTGATTTGTTAGATTTCGGACATGTCTTTATTCAACACTTGTTGAAATATTCAAATCGTGCCATTTTCTATACTTCTTTGAATATTTTTTGGCAAGGGTAATTAATTAAGCTATAAAGGGAATAGGGCATTCTGTAAGTTATGTATTTTGCATGTTTTATAACCACAGTAAAAATATGCTGTTAATCTAAGATCTAAAAATGAAGTATATTATACTCCATAGTTTATTTCTAACAATTAACTTAGGGAATAGAATTTAAACATATTGAAATGAAGCAGATGAAACTACATTCGAACATTCGAAAAAACTAATTAACTTTTCTATGACATAGAATAACTTTATTAAGCGTTGGAAGTTAATGAATTTAATTTATCAATAGCTTTTCTGAGCTATGTTTTGAACTTATTTGAAATATTTAAGAATAAATTGAATGCTTAATAATTATATTTAGTAGATAAATAAATGAAATAAAATAACTGATAAAATCCACATCAATCATTCCAAATAATTCTCAGATATGCTGAAGTTTCATTAAGTGTGTCATTTGAAGACAAAAGAAATTTATCATTGTCACTTTTTTGCATAAAATTTAAAATAAAAATACTTCTAGAAATAGTTCCGTTGTCAAGAGGTACTAAAAAGATATTAGCATATATTTTAGTTCGTGACTTTTCAATCCTTATTAAGTTCTTCAGTATCAAATTATTTAAATCCAAGCTAAGAGAATCCGATTTTTTTTCTCGTAAATATCTCGTTATTTGAATGCTCATCCACGAAGCGGAGCAAAATCTTTTCACATTCTAACTTCTTTCAGTTGTAATGACAGGTTAGGATTGCATTCGAATTAGAATTTAAAATTACTTCTTGAAATGTGAGTATAATAGAAGAAACAAGAGTATTTTCAGAAAATATTTCATTGACTTATTTTAATAAGAATAAATATCTTATACTTTAATATTTGCAACAATTTTTTTTGAAACTGCATGAAAAAAATGAGTCATTAGCTGGGCATTTAGCTTTAGTTTATATATATTATATAGATTATATATAGTTTAGTTTATGCATATAATTAAGAAGAAACAGCAAAACTGGAATAACCACTGTGAACGAGACTGGAAAATCAGCAAAATATGCATTGTATCACTCTATGGAAAGGTTGTCAGAAACTTATGTCATTAACAGGGAACCGGCATTCATATGAATAAAACAGGATTCCACGCCATCAATTTCCACTGATGTAACAGTCTTCGGCATTGCTGAAAGTGAATTTATGCACAAGATTCCAACAATGTGTGGCAGTTGATGATTTGTCGCATTCTTGATTGCAGTACTTATGGTGTTCCATTGTTTCAAGACCATCGATGCAGACAAGTCCGAATTGATAAGGTTTATGCGGAATTCTCCAGCGATATTCGATATTAATAGATCCTTTACGTAATTTAGCTTTATTTTAAAGCCCGAAATTGTTTTAAAAATAAAAACAAGTTAAGGTATTAGTACTTTTGAAATAAACGGGTAGGAATACACTGCAAGGATTAAAAGAAGATGAGCGCTTAGATCTAGTAAGATTAGCAAGAGTTAAACTCGCTCGCTACTTACACTGGATTTAACCTTTCTGTAGTTAAATTTATGTTGTAAAAGTTTAAATTTAAATATTTAGCAACCTATGGCACACAAGCTTCAAAGTAGCTTTATAATTTATGATAACTGAAACTTCAACAAAATATAATGTAAATTCATTTTAAGATTAACTGATTTTGTAAACATTTGAAGATGATTTTGACAAATTTTAAGTGATTATTCATTTTTATCCATCGAACAATAAACAATGTATAAAAAACTCAAATTAGAGCTGAATTAATATAGAATTTTGTGAACATCTGATTTAATTAATCATATTTCAGAAAATATTTTGACTTGTTTACTTTCAAACAATTAAATACCTATGCCGAAAATGTTTTTGAATATTTTTCTCATTAAAGCTCTTTTGAAAAATAAATTTAAGAATAAACTAAGACGTATTTAAGAATAAACTAAGACAAAATTAAGAATAAACTGAGACAAAATTAAGAATAAACTAAGACAAAATTAAGAATAAACTAAGACAAAATTAAGGAAAAATTAATTAAAAAATATTTTATCATAACTTATATTTTAGACGAAATATACCCAATTCAAAATAATTTTAACACGTTTATAAATAACTATACTTTAATTTTACTTGTTCTCCAAAAAAAAAAAAAAATAAATAAATAAATAAATAAAATAACATGTAAACGCATTGTTTTCTGTAAGTCACGGAAATGCCTTTAAGTTACAATTCTAATACAATTTTGTTTCTGTACACTTAAAATAATCGATCACTTTCTTTCGTATGCATTTAAATAAAGCAATAAAAAGCAAATGACCATTATCTATCGAGTATTTTTTCTTTCTAAAATATACTTTCTTTCCTTCAATATTCTACTTCTTATAAAATTAACTGCACTCTAAAATATTTGACCATAAGAATATACTTAGTGATCTGTAAAAATTGTTCAAAATCGCTGACAGTCAAAATAAGTTAATGCCCGTAAAACCAACTCTACTAAAGAATGTAACTTTTTCCCGTTATTTTTTTTTTCGTTAACTATGTGGTCATTGCCTGTAACGTAACGTCTTATGCTGAAAAAAGACGACGATTAAGACTGATGCGCTGCGTTAATCGAAACAGGGCAAATCATCGAACTTTCCGAAATAGTATAGTGCTGCCATCTGTCGAAGAGTGAGAGAGCTTCATGTTCGTTGTAGGAAATGCAGAGAGAGTGCGAGAGAAAATTTATTGACACTGGCTGTGATTGAACCCAGAACCTTTATAGTCTGACGCTATTATCGTCATGGATAAGAGTGTACATTCCCAAAATTAGTCTGGAGGCTTTATATACCAATAACTGTAGAAATTAAATGTCAACTATACTGTATATACTGTAGTTCTTGATAATTAAGGAGGGCACTGGGCTGTTTCTCTCAATGAAGACGAATAACAGCTGACTTCCTGAAAGTTATCGGAAATTCCTAGTTACAACGCATCTTTAATTAGTAATAGATATAAATGCACTGCTTTTAGATCGTTAATTGTAATTTTATTTGAAACAGAAAATATTTTTCATCTGAACTGTTTCTGAATCACATATATCATATACTTTTTATATTTTCAAATTAATTTCAATTCGGCATAATTTAAGACATTTTTAAATATGTCAATTAAATTTCCAACTATTTCAATTTCAATTGATTTTGTAGGAAATTCTAGTCATTTATAGTATGTTTGGAATCTAAATAATAATAGTTTATTTAGAGATAAAAATTATCAAAATTTTATCAAACAAATTCTTCAAACAAATTTTTTTGCGGGTGATAATTGCAAAGAATCATATTTTTCTTTGTAACTTAGAAACTCCGAATATATATATATATTTTTAATTGAATTATTTCCTTAGTCGCATTTTAGAAGTCAAGAAAAGCGTAAAAATTCAAAGTAATTCACAGGAAGAAGTCACAATTAAATAATTTATTAAAAATAACAGGTATTTCTTATTTAAAATTACTAAATTCTATAACAAAGGAAGTTTAATTTCAATTAAATATTTTCAAATCTATAATTTTTTTCAAATTTCCCCCTCCTAGATTTTATGTTCACTGATATTTATTGCTTTTTAGATGAAAAAAAGACCTAAAAAATAATTATTTTGAAATAAAAAAAATTTCATTGTGAGTATTAACTTATAATCCAGTGAAAGAAATAATAAACTAAACATTATCATACGTTGTTTAAGATGGAAGCACAATTTCCTCACTAATTTAAAGTTAGTTAAAATCTCAGTCTTCTGCATAATATAAAATAAAAAATGTAACACTTTAGATTTTATGGGTCCCGCTTTTGAATTTACAAATAAACTTTAAAAAAAATTTTTTTTGCACTCTATAAGTAATTGCATCTGAAAAAAGGGTCATTTATTCATTTTTGCATTTATTTATGTTTTTAATTATTTTGTCTACGCATTGCAGTTACGACAATTCCCTCTTTGCTAGTTACAAGTAATTAACCACTCTTACCAAATCTCATTTTGAATACTTTTTCACTAAACAAAAAGTTTAGTTAAAATAACTAAGTCAAAAAAGCAATCTGAAATAACTCTTGCTTTTTATTTCTTTCAATCAATTGTAAAGATGTTCTTCGACAAAAATTGGTATTATAATACTTTTTTGAATATTTCTCTTAAAATTATTTGATGTGGTAGTGTAAAATAATTTTTCTGCTTAGTTCTATAATGTTTAAAGAACTATTAATGTAATAAAAAAATACCAAAAGAAAACTAGTACTAAACGATTTAAAATAATCCGTAGTTAATAAAAAGCTTTCAAGGTTTGTCGCGACCAAATCACCTAAATAAAAATAATCCGAATTAAAACTGACAAATTAACTTCGATATAATTTTATTTTTTGGTAACTTTTCTAGTGATATAGAAAATTTAAAAGCATTTCTTTTTATCCACACGTTGAGAGGATAAAAATTTATTCCCCCGCTTTTCCAGTTTCAAATAATTAACCACTCAACTCAAAGGTCATTTTGAATATTTTTCTCATTAAATATAATGATTACTTTAAATAAGTATGTATGAAAAAAAGTTCTAAAATAACCCTTTGCTTTTAAATACCCTCAATCAAGCGTAAATATTTCCTTCAGCGAAAAATGGTATTATAATTCTTTTTGAAAGAATTCTTGTTAAGTTAGTTGATGCGGATAGTGGAAAAGAACTTTTCTGTGAAATTGGATCAAATATTTCCGTGGGATTTTTCTTTTCAAATAAAATTCAGAGAAATGTGTCCTTTAGAAATTCCTCAGATGCTGCGGGTTGTCTTTCTACATGGATGTTAAAATGAATTGGCTCTTCGAAAAATATATTGAAAGGTATAAAAAATGAAGGCAAAGATCGGTGTTGTAGGTTACTTCTTGAAAAATTTCATGTAGAGGGCAATTATTTTTAAACAACTTGGTACGATACTTATCTAACGAGTGTCTTTTTAAAAGGCTTCAAGGTGGGATCATATAATTGGGTCTTTGTTCAGAGGAAGTTATTATTAAATTATTTTTTGAAATTAATATTTACTTTGAGAAAAGATTAAAAGTCCACAAAGTAACTTGCTTTAAGAACTTAAAATTCTACAGGAAAATACAAATAATTGAAATTTGAAGTTTTGTGAAAAGAACTACAAATAAAAAAGTTCTCTTTCATTTGAAATACCGCCAATTTTAACTAATTGTTCAGATTAAAACTTTGCGCCTATAATGATAAATAATAAGCATTTATTATTTTTTTTAAAGTTTATTACAATTGTTTGAAATAGCAAAATCGTTTTAAAAATATTGCTGAAAGCGCAATTTTAATTCTCATTTAATAAGGAATTGTGATTGAAACTGAAGGTATTAATTTTTGTAAGAGACCTACAAAACTGATCACGCATGAATCAAGCTGGGTCTTTTATCGTTTTTCTTTTTTTGTTTTGTTTTTGAAATATTATGTAGAAAACAAATGTTCATTTTACTGTCGTTGGAAAGATATAAATCATATATTGGGTAAAAAATTTTAAAGAATCACAAAAATTTCCCCAGACACGATTTAAATGAAAAACAAATGTTTAAAAAGTGATCCTAAAAACTATTTTCAGTTAATTTCTAGTCAGATCACTAATTCAGGTAACTTATTTTTATTATTAAAAATTCTAGTAAAATGTAAATTTATACAGGAACATTTAAATTTATAACTCAAAACAATAGAATTTTTATTCTAGTCACATAAATTATTTTTATAACCAGCACTGCTCTTTGAATTGGATTAAACAAAACATATACAATCTCTCGTCAAATTATCAGACGCACTATTAGATTCTATGCAAAATCTAAATTATCAGGTGATACTATACAGCTTTATTGCTTTTACGCGAATGAAACCGGTTTGCACTTGTTTAAGTTCGGGTACCAATTGGTAAAATTAGGTGATATATAATATAAATTTAACGCTATGATAAATTAGACGATATATTATACAAATATAGACTATTTATTACATCAGGTATTGTATTGTAATAATTAGATCAAATTATTAGACGTACTGTTGTTTTTTAATAATTACATGTTTTGCACGAGTTTATATGCAATACTTTTATATTTAAACATGCGTGTAATGGTTTTTTATTCAGGACATTTTTTTATATACTTCCTATTTGGATTTATTTTTAAGGTGTTGCATTGCAATGTTAAAAAACTGATACACGAACGTAAACAAGTGCAAACTGGTTTCATTCGCGTAAAAACAATAAAGCTGTATAGTATCACCTGATAATTTAGATTTTGCATAGAATCTAATAGTGCGTCTGATAATTTGACGAGAGACTGTATGTATAATAAATGCACTCGCTGAACCCGATTAACAGAAGTGTTTCGCCAAACGGGAACGTTTTTTTTTAGAATAATAATTTTTTTGAGTACTATTTTGTACAAAGTACTACTATGTAAATGTATTTATTTTTAAAATACATCAATGTGTTTAATATGTCTTTATATTGAGGAAACAATTACGAAACTATAATAATTCTTGAAATTGTTTTTTACACTAAATAAACTTTAAAAAATTACTCTATTAAATAGGGAAAATGAAAATATAAAAAGAAATGAAAAAAAATATAGTTTAGTCAAAAGGAACTATACGTTTAAACTTCTCTTTTATTTGGATTACTATAAATTTTAATTAATTATTAAACTTTGAAGTTTTCGTTTAATAGATTATATTCAAAATTGGATAATATTTTTTAATAACAAAGATGAGAAACTGGGAAATTTTTCTAAAAAAATTTTTCTTGCTGTTAACATAATCTTCAAACTATTTTAAGCTCAAGGATATGATTCAACAAGAAACTGTACTTGAGAACGAATATATTAATTTAAGAGAGAGGGTAATTATTTTTGAACAACTTAGTGAAGAACTTATTTGGGAAACGTCTTTTTAAAATGCTTTAGGGTATGATCAGATAATTGGATCTTTCTTTAGATAATAACAGAAATATTTCTCCAAATTGGTATTTATTTTAAAGAAAGAGTAAGGTACTGTAAGTCTACAACTTAAATATCAGAAATGTTAATAAAAGCATAAATAATGCAATAGTTTTATTGTTTTCAAAAGTGCTAAGGATAAAAACTTTCCTTTTATAATCTATGTTAATCACATTTTTCACACAATTTTTCAAGTTGAAATTTTAACACTTTATAAGAGTATATATTAAAAAATTTAATTAAAATTCTTTTTAAATCTATAATTTGAAATTTATTGCTTTAAAAAATACTAGCGAAATACAGCAATTATGAACAATTCGCTAAGAATTTGTTTTTCATACGTTGAAGGGCGTGTTTTTTAATAACTTAAGACTCTTTACCTCATCTAATATACGAAAACTAAAAGAAAGAGATTTCTGTACATGGAGGAAAAGAAATCTGCTAAAATTACCAAGCTGCATGGTAATGACATTTCAGGTTTAAAAAAATTTCTGGTTATTCTATCCAAAATATACGCTATTTAAAAATTCATTTGGTAATTTTTCAGTTCATGTGATAATGGTTTACCCGAAATTCTGATTTTCAAAATTATAGTTCTTAGTACCGCACATTTAGTGAAAAGAATACAAAATTAATGTTTACCGAATAAATGGTTTTATATCATGTTCTAAGGTATCACAATTAAACTATTAAATTTCACCACATTTACCAAAAATGTATCACAAATTATAAAGTAATATTTTATTATCAATTTTACCAATTTCATTACCAAAGCACTTCGGAAAAACTACCGAATTCTTCGGTGCTTCCAGAGAGCCAGAAACCTGGTTAACTTAACCACATTCTAGTAGCTGTGATAGTACTTTTTCCCAGTGAGGGAAGATAAATAAATAATTTATATTACACTGTTAGAATTTTCATTCTAAAATTGTGGTAAAACAACCGGTGGCAATCCAATTAACCATAAAGTTTACGGTAAAAAACCTTTCCTTTTACCTTTTTATGGAGCTGTCATCTTTGCGTGAATGAGAGTATCGTATTCTAATTGCTCAGGGTCACATCATGCGCTCAAGGAAATTGAGAAAATGTTGTGGTGCTAACGCTCGGTCTCGAGCATCCGTTTTACCAGTAATGAGGTTGACAGATTAGCCCTGTCGGCTATAATATGTACTCAGATCTGTAAAGAAATAAGTGGCTTCATTAGATGTGCCTTGTTTGAATACCTTATTATTTATGGTTATTTGACTGTTTTTTTGTTGTTGTTGCTTCTAATGCCACTTGTCACACTAGCAAGCCTGCTTAATGAAACCGAGCAAATTTAAGACAGAGGATGCGTTTCTTGTTTGTAGTGGCGCCACCTATGACCAATAATTCGACTTCAGCCGCTCCATGCGTCATACCCGTTTATAGGGCGGACCCATTCATACATCCATTCATTCATCCACAGATCGTAATTTTGACCTGAATGAGAGAACGATCGATCTCCAGTCCAGCACCCCCAGAGATGTTGATTTGTTATGGGAGCACGGATGACTCTTGCGACTCGACAGATTTAACGTGCATCAGTCACTTTTACTACACGGGGAGTCTTCGGAGGGCGGGATTCGAACCCGAGTTTTTTTTTTATGTATGTGGTAAAATAACAAATAAATTTTTCGAGAAATTCGTAACAGTGCAACAGTAATATGCTAGCTTCAAACTTTATTTAATTTTAAATTAGTTTCACTCAAAGTTCTCAAGTCGTGTTCGATAATTATTTATCATCAGTTTTTCATGCCAGTTTAACATAGGTAAATACATATGCAGAATTCCGCAACCTACAGATGTGCGTCTCCAAATTAATGCTTTGAAATGTATAGTAAAATCAAAATAAGTAATTTAATTAGAAGAAATGCGTTTGTATATGTGATTTTATAACTTAATGTATCGTCTGCGCTAATTAATTGTCATATTAAAGGTTAGGCTCTTGAACCATTAAGATTGAATCCTAACACGTGAAAATCTGATCATTTTGAGTAAAAGTTGTATAGAGCGTTATATTTTTTGTGCACAAAACAGATGGTTAAAATATAATACTAACAATACTAGAACTAATTCTTTCACTTAATTAGTGCTTGAAATTCAAAATTTGAACAACATGTAAATCAGATGCATTGTTGAGTACGTTTTACTTTTAAAATGATACAAAATATCTAGGATTGATAAATTGTTAAAATTTTACAAGCAAATGAAATAAGGGGAAAGAAATGAAATATAAATAAATATCTTAATTAATAAAGGAAATTATAAATTAATATAAGTTAGTTAAGCTTCTCTAGTTTCTTATTTTTTTTCTGAAAAAAATATTGCTTTTCCGATTGAGACTTCAAACTATTCGTATTAATATTATTTTTTCTTAAATCAGGAGTTGCCAGATTTAATTTTTCGGGAAAGAATGCTTTTCTCATAAATCTTATCAATAATGGCTTTGTGACGTAAATAAGCTCCATATTTTGGCTCAGTTACGGGATAAATACCATGTTTTTTATTCTATTTTAATATTTTATTTAATACACTAATGTAAGGAAAAGCCAACGTCATTATTTATAACAGTTGAACCGCATTAAATAAATCCGAATTATAGGATATTATAATGAATATTTGAGCTCGCATTTCCTAGATTGTCAGTGATTTTTCTTTAGCAAGATTTTTCATTAAGTTAATTGGAATTATATTAGTTTGTTTGTTATCGCATAAGATTGATTGTATTTTTTTCCTAATCCAAATACAATTGATTAATGTATTGCTGTTAAAGTTTCAAGAAAAAATAATTCAAATTTTACTATTTATTTCACCACTTGGAGTTTTTTTTCTTTAACTTTTATTTTTACTCTAAATATTATCAGCTGTTGGTCTTCAATTTAACCGACGTAAAAGCTAAAAAATGAGATTTTTTTACCTTTGAAGAAGCAAGCTTGACATACTAATATTTCTACTAAGGGTAAAAAGAATAAATTTGTCTATATTCTATGCCAACCAAATTGAAATGAAAGTACAAAGTCTGACGTAAGGTTTTCTGTTATCTGGGAAATTACAAGTTGGGAACATAAATTTCAATAAATTACTATATTAATAAAAAATTAAGAAATATGATTTCATCGTTTTGATCTTCAATCGATAATCACTCTACATATTCTTAATAGCAGATTGACCTTCTAAATTTCACTAAAAATACTTCAGATAAAATAAACCATAGCATTCAATCTCCTAAGTAGATGACCTCAAAGCGCAAAAGTAAAAGTAAATGAAAAATTAAAAAAATTAAAAAAAATAAACTTGACAAATTTACTTTATCATGTTTATTTTCAAATTGACTGCTTGAGTAAACTGATAAATTTTATGAATTAAATTACTGGGGTTAATGTCATAGAAGATGACATCAACACAAAGAAATCGAAATAAAGTAATAATTAGATTTTGCTGCCCTGTTACCATTCTATATTTTCTTAACTGTAAACAGACCATCTAGAATGTACCAAGTGCATTTATTTTAGATAAGGAGGTAAATTAATCATTCTAGGCCATTGCGGCCAACACCGAAGCAATGGAGACCCCGAACAGCACCAGAGGCTAGAGTTATTCGGTCACTCGGGGCAAGGTTCCTAGTCAAGTAAGACTAAGAGCCTTACCAAGCAAGGTCACTGAGCAATGGAGGGAGGAAAGAAGGAACCCAGAGCACACAGAGTGGTGACGCCAAAACACCTGCAAATGGCAGGGTTGACAGCAGTAAGCGTCCGCCAAACCGTGACACACTGAGCGGTCCGTCGACTGAAAAGTTTAAACGAACCATTAGAAACTTAATTATTAAAACAATTACAAGCGAATGATCAAAACCGTATAGATCAGGCTCAGTCTAGGATGGCTCAGGGTATAGAGCGTTCGCCTTACAATGAGGGGGACCGGGTTTGAATCCCAGCGATGCTGATTGAAACGATCTTGTACCAACCACAGTGCTGACGTGAAACATCCTCAGGGGTGGACGGATCATGGGTTAGAATCCCTTCAGGCTCACGGTGGGAGGCTCTTGTGGTCTTCCTCTCCATGCAACGCAAATGTGGGCAAGTTCCATCAAAAAGTTCTCCACGGAGGCAAATTTCTCCCAATACTTGATCCAGGAGTTCCTTTGTCTTCTGATACGGATTCAAAATTACAAGGCTACTGAGTTGAACATTGGTAGTCGTAAACCTCAAAATTGGGTCTGCTGTTCAACGACGGTTATAAAATAAAATTTAAAAAAATGAATGTTTGAAACAACCACATTCGTAAAATCAGTTAAAATCACAATAAATTTACATCAAAGATGCCCGAAGGCTTACAAATCCGGAACTGTGGACTTTTCCTAGCGATACCTGGTTCTTTTCTGCATTCGTTCCTTCGCCCACTAGACCGAAGGATAACTGTAATGGCTGATTCGGTGGTTTGCCTTGAGTCCCAATCTAAATTTTGAGTTTGCTTCACTACAATTTACTCAGTTGCTCTTGTTTGTGCAGTCGACTTATTCGAACAACAATTAGCACATCATGATTCTTCATGTTGACAAAATTTTGCCATGCGTCCTAGTCGGTTGCATCAGTAACTTCTTAAAAGTCTAATGTATTCCGTCGCCATCCGAGGTTAACACGCCCTCTCTTTCCGTCACCTTTGCGAATGATTTAGGGTTAAGTTCTAGAACTCAGTGAGGGCCGTTTTGACTCTTTATGGGGAATGAAACCCCAGTTTTATCGTCCTCAAATTCTTTATTTGCTTCTTTAAGTTTATTCTTGAGGTATTCCTTATCGTCTGCTTCTTCAATCTCGAATATGATTAAACGAGGTTTGGTTCCTCACAAGTAAAATTTTCATCTAAGCCGATTTCTCTAAATTCTTCAACGATCTTTTCGACGTCACTTCCTTTTTCCATGTCCAGCAAAATGCCTCGATTTCTCTTCAAACCAACCTAAAGTTCATTTGAACTGATTTTTTCCCTAATCGCTCCTATTATGTCATGTTCGGCACTCACATCCCTTGGCTTAACGGCAACATATACTGATCTGTAGTCACCCTTAGAGCACCAGCACCTCCAGTGTACGTAAAGAGCTTGCCTCTTTATATATTTAATCATTACGTTTAATGCCCGTTTAGCTTCGTGCTGGAGCCCTTTGGTGCAGGAGAGCACTTCATTTTGTCTTGTGACAATCTCATTGAATTCAAAAGCAATCGTGGTAAGTTGAGTTGCTACTACTAGGCCGTAACTTGGTTCTTAGTTATGATTCCTAGTAACTTTTCTCTCAGGAACGCACCAAAGCGAGCCCATTCTTGTTGGTTTCTTTAAAAGAATCCTGAAACAGTTCAGGAACCTCCTCCTCATCCATGTCACTCATTGGCATTTTTAAAATCAAATAAAATAGTTAAACTGCTGAAATTGCGCGTATAAAATCAGACTACTTAAAATTTGCTAAAATCAATGCGAAGACATTAATGCTTAAGGATCTATTGCGGTCTTCGGTCTACCGCTTCCTCCCTCTATATAAGACGCCGGAAGACATTTCACCCTCTTCCCGCGATTAGGTGTAGTGCGGGAATTTGCTGTATATCAATGATTGCTACGTGGTCGACATTTTGACTGATCGGCACGGAGAATAGACTCTAGGCCTTTGTACCACCGTGAGTATTAGCTTAGCAAAATACTCTAAAGTGCTTTTTCCAAACTCTAAGGGACGGGAGGGTAAATATTTATTTATATTATTATATAATTTATTTTAGATAAACTGAGCTCTGTAAGAATTTTCGAATACCATGACTTCATTGTAAAGAAATTCCGCATACGTGTTTCCAAATTCCGAAAAATCATTTCTACAGGAACATATTACGAAACAGCAAAAAAAAATCGAATAGACCGAATTTCTTACAGTAATAATTACCTTAAAATCACAGAAGCATTTTAATTAAATAAATATTTCTATAAAAATACGCTATAGTATTCTACGGTAAAAATGGATTTTGCGCTAAAATATTTTCTACAGATGATGCACCCAAAGTGCAGGTAAATTAGCCCGTAATTTGACACAGAATTTTTTTTAATGTACAGTTTCACTATTGTACGGCAGCAATATTTGTAGTTTCAAAATAAATAAAATTTTAAAAATAAGACCTAATTTCCCAAGCATTTAAGTGTTATGGCAGCATTTTTACCAAAATAACTATAAGTGAAAAAAAATGAATCATCGTTCTGTAAGTTAATGAATTATTTCTTTTAAAGGCTTACACTCCTAATCAATCAGTATTATTTTTTTACTACTTATTAAGTGCTAAATTGCCAAACCAGCTCATGTTACAGCATGTTTAATTATTTTTTTGAAAAAGTACACTTTTATAATAAATTACTTCCAAGCTAGTCTAATGGCAGCTGTTTTCTTTTCCGCGGGAGAAATCACTTCTTTAATTAACGGAAGTGCCTTTTTGCAGCAATTGCTATTTAATGAAATTTGAAACTGAAATACTAATTTCAACAAAATCAATAAGCATTTTCTTCACTCATGAAAGATGAAGAAAAATACAATTCTTTATAAGAGATAAACATCTATCTTTTAAATAATTGAAAATAAGCAACTCGTTTGTTTGAGTTTAATTAAAGCTGCTGGACAATTACTTTATACGTATTTATTGTTCAATACTAATGTTTAATTAATCATTATTGTCAAATTTAACAAATTTATTCTTAAAAATTTTGCGATTGTTAATTGCAATGACTATTAATTGCATTAAATTTGATAAATTTTGATATTAATTTTGTTAAATTAAAATTATTTTTAATATATTTTGATCATAAAAATTTTGTTAACGATAATTTTCCCTGCATTACTTTTCCTTATAGTTATTTTGATAAAATTTTTTCATATATTTTTTTTTTTAAAATTAAAAGTATTAATTGTATTACATTTAGATAATATTAGCTATAATATAAAATTTTAATAATAATAAATTTTAAAGTAAAAATTTTAACAGATTTTATTAAGGTAATTTGTTTCATATTACGTTCATTTTGATAAATTTCATTCTAAATTTGATAAATTTTGAAGCAAAATTGAAATTTCTTGTAATAATAAAAAAGAAGTTATTTACAAATCATACATAAGCAGTGCTCCGAAAATTTTAATAAATATTAAAAGTTTCGTTAAATTGTTTGAGAAAATCAATGTTTATAATAGTTGTGGTAGAACAATTAGGTTTAATAAGGATATCCACTGTTCATAAATAAAGTTGATAATTGACTTTCAAATATAAAAACTTTTAACTTCTTACTGAAAAAGGTTGCATCACTTCCATTAATTTTTCTTGTGAATAGAAAATACGCTTTCAATGTTAAATGCCAATTTAACTTTTTTCAATAATTGTAATCTCATTTTAGCTGATATTGTTATGGATAACGGTTCATTACAATTTGATAAATTATTTTATCGAGTTAAATTTTTATTCAAACTTTAAAATTTGCTTTGTTAAAAATTTTTTTCAACAAAACTAAAAGGAATAATAAAACAGTTACAACAGCGCATGAATTAGACAGCACTCTGAATTAGACAACCTAAAAAAATAAATTACAGAACAGTAAAGGTTTTATTGTAAGCAAAATAAAGTTATTGCTAATGGAGTCTTTTATCCAAAATTTTGTGCAATGCCAATTTCAAATGCTACTTAATGAATATTTTAATTCAGCTGGTCAAATTAAATTTCCCCCATCTTGTTAAGGCGTTTTGAATTTTTAATTTTAAATTGCAGTAGAAGCATAATTTGAACTTTTCTTCATACTTAACATTGCTGTTAGACTTCATTTTACTATTTAACTTTTTTAAATAATATTCCTTTCTGAAACTAGCATTGCATTTTGATCAATAATGAACAGATATTTAAATTATTTTAAAGCATTTAGTTTATGGCAATATTGGTTTCATTGCGAGCATTTGTTTTTTTTTCTTTGGGAAGCATATAAAAAATTTACATACATTTTTTTCTTTCTCACATTCATAGAGATTTCAAAATATTTTTGCAATTAAGAACTTGAAAGAAACTTTCATCGTTATCATCATTAAATGTGAAAAAATACATTCATACACCATTTTAAAGCACTTTTATGCGTTTTGATAAAATGTTCACGGAATTGCTCTTTGGTAGAGATTATTTTCAAACTGATTTTTTTCGCATCATTAAATAAGAAAAAAGATATAAGCTTTAAAAGATCTGATATTTCGAGGGGAAAATTGTATTGATTAGTGTATTTCTTCTTAAGTATTTAAGCATAAAAAATATGGATTTGTATTAAACTTTGCGAAAAATATGTAAGCGTGAAATGCATGATTTTTGCAATTATGATACAGTCTCAATAGCATTGTTATTTAAATTTTGAAAATACGTAGGAATACGAAATACGTTTAATAATTTGATCTTTTTTGTCTACATTTATTTGTATAAAAGGCGTCTTGTAATAGCTGAGAGAATTGGCAAATAAATTATTTTTTTAAACAAAATTAACAGATTACATCATAAAATAACATTAAAAATCGTTGTTTCTGCATTTTTCGGACTTTCAGTGTTGATATACTTTTCT
Source organism: Parasteatoda tepidariorum (assembly GCF_982258835.1). NCBI lineage: Eukaryota > Metazoa > Arthropoda > Arachnida > Araneae > Theridiidae > Parasteatoda > Parasteatoda tepidariorum. The sequence continues at coordinate 103,373,083 of NC_141757.1, forward strand.
TCCATTTTTTAAACTATACGTTTGGTTTGTTGCTTTCTTATGATTAATGTCTGCATGTTACGAACTTTTCAGAAAATAATTTCAAAACAGTCGATATTTTTGTCTTAAATTTATGCTCTATCCAATCTCTTTATATGGAAAGAATTATATAATATTTTTTATAGAAATGTTCTATTTGTAAATATAGCGAGATATTCTAAAATCCTTTAGAAAATAACATAATATTGAGTACATCAATGGGAAAAAATTAATTAACGAGAATATAATAAATTTATGGAATTACTAGCACAATGCTGTGATAGAGTCATAGTTAATATAGTAATTAATTACTTTAGCTGAGTAATAATAAAATTATTGAATTACCTAGGCAAAGGTAATAATGAAATGAATGATTTCCTTGACAATGTTAAATATATAAAAGCAATGAACTACGCTTACTGTAATCGTTGATGCTAAAAATAAAAATATTATTTAATGATATGAATTTGGAAATGTTGCTCGTGATTTAGTTGTATAATGATTGTTAAGAGTTATTGAAGGTGCTTTAGCAATGGGTTTTCAAAAGAGGTTTCTTGCCTCATTTTTTCAAAATTGATGTCAGTTTCAAACATTAATTTCAAAATGAAGGAAAAGCAATTCTTATGAAAAACACTAGTTTTTATAAATCATTTATTATTTTTAAAAAAAAATATTTTGTGCTAAATTATTTTCAGGAATTAAAAAAGTTATAAAAACAAATAGTTTTTAACTGAAAGCAAAATGCTTAGATCAGATATTTAAAATTTTAACTTTATCTATGTCTTTAAATAAAATAATTTACAATATTTTAATAATATAATAATATGTATTCACGTTCAGACCTATAAGCTAATTAAAAGAAAGAGGAAATAACAAACTAACCCATATGAGGCAAAATTATTAATTATATTATTTACAATGAAATTAATTATTATGTCAGAGATTTTATTTTTAATTTTCCTTTCAGTCATAAGCCTAACTAACATAGGTGATAATTGAAAATAGCGGACATTTTTATGCTTGAAAAGGATAATTTTTCTGAAGAAGAACTAAACGAAATATCTTTAGCATTTAAATTAAAAATTAACATCCAATTATTTAATTCTCTATCAAATCAGGTTCCTATTCACTCCCCTATAAAACTGTAACTCACATAATAAAACTTCTTCAAAATGTTGATGGTAGTCCGAGTCATTTAATAATTATCGCCACATTGACAGCCGTTCATTTTTTAAACTAACTCATACTTAGCAGCTGATATGTAAATCATTAATATTATACGTACAGAAAACTGTTTGCTTGTTTTTTTTCTCTTTGTGTCATTTAATTTCAGCTAATTTAAATGCTGTTGCTTACATTTTGACATTATTTAATATCAGAAGTCGCACATTTATTTGACCGTTTGCGTGTCTAGTTCGTAATTACCGTTATTCGTTATTAAAAGACAGTGACATAAATAAAAGCCTTGCAAACCTTGCTACTTTACGTCTTCCTACAGTATCCTTGTAACACATATAATTATTGCTGAAGCTATGTGTCATATGGAATACATTTGAATATGCTATATTTAGGAGGTCGCTTTAAAATATATCAACTAGTAAATGTAGGAGGGCATTTAGTTAATATGGTACTGAAGGACATTGACATTAAAGTAACATTACACTACATGAGGACACGGACTTTGGTAATCTTGCATTCAATAGGACATAAAGCAGAAGTTAGTAACATCGAAACTATTTTTTTAAGCGCTATTATTTTATATTAATAGCGATATAAAACATTCAAGAGTAGTAATATAATATTTTTTATTTACAGACATGCGTCATGATGCAATTATGATACATATAAACCGACTACTAAGTCTCAAAAATGCAGTTTTAAAATTTTTTTTAATTGATCGTGCATTTAATCTCTTGATATAAATGAATAAAAAGGAAAAAATAATCATGGGTGCACATAACGAAGTAATATGTGTTTAGAATCATATAGCGCGTGGTAAGTAAGAGTTAACACGCAAGTAAAAAATTTTGCGATCAATCCCTTATACAAAATTAAAAACAATACAAGGAGTCCAACTTTACAATAAAACATTTTGGTCCATTTTTACTATAAAATATTCCGGGAAAGGTATGTTTTAACGATAAAATATATTTGCAAAGGGCCCGTTGTTACGAAAAGTCTTATATGAAAGATCTCTTAATTAACCATTCTGTACCGATACTTGACTTGTGGTATAGTTATACTATAGACAATCACCATTATCTCAAAACCTTATTAAACCTTCAACTACAAAAAAAAGCTGTAGGTCATCTTCCAAACATTGTTATAGTAATTTATTATTATTTTCATAGTAATAGCTGTATGGACCCTTATCTCTAAATACATTCTTCCCAGTTGTTCATAGTTTGACTTAGTTAGCAAGTTATGAAAATTTTATTGTTTCGCATCTTATTTTCCTGGTATTTAATTTATGTTGATCCACTTAGTTTTATTTAAAAATATAAATATTCAGACCAAGAAAATTTTATGATACATGAATCGGAAAAATAATCCAAATAAATAAAATTCCTTTATGTTTGTCACGATAATCTATTCCATCTGTTCGAGATACTTCGAGTAGATAGCCGCAAATCCTCATATATCATAAGGAAAAGGATGACTGATCACTATTGTTTTCGCATATATTTTTATTTAACCCAAATAGCAATGTCGGCGACATAGTCATAAAATAGATTATTAGTATACTTCTGAATTATCAAATTTTAACTAAAAATCAAAGTTAAAAATCTTCCTTAAAATATGATTTGTTAATTTATTATTATCATTGTTATTTTTTTTGCATAGTTTCGTCTTCATGAGTCCATATCGAGTGTTTCCCAACTAAATGAAATCAAATCAAGTTTTTACCGTAACAGTACGTAAAGAAAACCAATGAGAACCAAGTGTATACATTTAGAAAGTCTATATCAAAACAGATTTTTACAAGACTCTCAGTGAAAAAAAATCGAATAAATAATGAAAAATAAAGCCACTTCTTGTTATAGCTAATAATTACATCCATCGTGTTTTTTATGACTTGAAATATATGATGTAGCTGCTCTTTAATTAAACTTTGGAAGAACGTAGCATCAATATTATCCCAGATTTCAATGAATACAGGCTTAAATTCTGCCGCAAACTGAAAATGCTCTTTTTTGGTATATAACAGTGCTGTTGAGGAAAAAGCCTCACGTTTTCATGGGGACATACATTAGGTAAGATAGCATGCCATTCATAGACATTTTATCAAGCACCCAAAACTGTGAAGAATTTGCAAAGCGGATTGGAAGCCTTGACCTGCTAGAAAATCTGACTTGGGCCACCATTTTTCTTTGCAAATAGCAATACATGGATTTCATGATCACAGCCTGTGGGGGAGACTAGTTTATGTTTGCTACCACATCTGAAACCTATTTTTTGATAGCAAATTATTGTAGTATATTATATATATATATATATATATATATATATATATATATATATATATATATATATATATATATATATATATATATATATATATATATATATATATATATATATATATATATATATATATATATATATATATATATATATATATTGAACAGTAGATGTGAAAAAACTAGAATGGTTTGGAGTGGTAACACTGTGGAGGTAAGGGAGGGTTTCGACTATAGTACTGAGCTTAACGTAGTATTTTCCCCAAGGCGTATGAAGGCTACCAATTACCAAAAAATGCCAGAAGCTCATTTACTGGCAATTGAAGTAAGAATTGATAACCAACCCAAAACTCGTTTTAAAGCAAGATAATGCCTTCTAACACGCAGCAAAATCTTAAAATTGGTGGCTTTGTTAAATTGAGAGCATATGACGAATAACCTGCCCCTTTTCGTGTTTTATATTCCCGACGTGATAAAACGTGAGATTTAATTAAGAAAAATGTTGAGATGCTGAAATGGTTAAGAGAAAAATGATATCAGTGGCATTATTATACTTCAGAAATTCACTACATTACTGATACTAAATTACTAAATTAAGTAATCTTTTTTCAAAAATATGTTTTATATATATATATATATATATATATATATATATATATATATATATATATATATACATATATAGTATTAACTCTTGTCTATCAATACACAATAAACTCTTATATATTTCCCAGTTGCTTTCATTTTGTCCTAGTAGAAAGTTCTGAAAATTTTATTAGTTCACTCCTTTTTAAATCTTTGTTTCCACTATTTAGCTTCTTCCAATCATTGTAACTTCTTTCTTTTAGTCAAGATTGTTTGAGTAGATCGCCAGTAATTCACATATATTTAGAGGAAGGGTTTTTTAATGGGATTTATAATTGTGCTTTTTTTAACATTATATTAGTCAGTTTTGATAGTTTTATTAATGACATGGTCATAATGCAGATGATCACCATAATACATAATTTCTGATTAGTTTCTTACACTAACAATTTGTCCTGGGTCAGTCCCAAAATATGATATGCTAATTTATTATTTTTACCATAGTATTATTGGATGTATGAAATCTTATCTAGCAATAAATAATAAGCGCTTATCTATCTTCTCTGTTGTTTATATTTTGGTTTAGTCCGCAAGTTGGGGAAATCTTATTGCTTTGTTCCTTATTTTCTGAGTATAAAATTTCTTATCCTCCATTTAGCTTCCTCGATTCCTTGAAAAATGAAATGTTCGGAAGAAGAAACTTTTATGAGATTTGAACCAGAAAAATGTTCATAAGAAAGAATGTTCCGTAATGTCAGTCTCTATAACCCCTTCCATCTATCCGAGATTATTCGAGTAGATAGCCACAAATACACATGTATTAAAGGGGAAAAAATGAAGATTTTTCTCTCTGATAGATTGAAGAAGGAAAGAAGTAAGCCTTATAAGTTTAAAAAATAAAAAGAAAAATATATTAAGCTTATTACTTCCTACCATGGAACGGAAAACATTTTTTTTCTCTCTACATCAAAATCTTTTCATATCTTTGTAACTATCAATCATTTATGAATTGAACTTATTCTCTATTCTTTGTTGATTTGAGAAACAGTTATGAAAAATGATTTCATCTTTATTAGAGATTTATCTCTATTAACTAATGATTTATACATAAAACTATGGTGCAAAACAGAGAATAATTGTCAAGGCGCTTTTCTAACTAACTACTTTATGAAAATATAAATAGCTTCTTTAAAGTTAAACAGATATTTTTCACAAAAGATTATTAATCTTTTTTAATTTTTTGTTTGCATTCTATCAGAAAAATCAAAAATTTAATGAATCTCATAAGTGACTTCTTATTAAAAAAATAACTATTTAATGAAGCATAAGTGACAGCTTAGTAACAATTTGCATAAGTTTCATTGTTAAAGAAAGTGCGCGTGTTGGTATGTGATGCTAATTTTTATCAAGTGACGTCAATATAGTTAAATCGTAGCAATTGTTGATTCAGAAATCAATTAGGATCATCACACACGCATGTGTAGCTGACATGTATCCATTTAAATTGGAATAAATTCATTCGGCTAGACATAATCATTTCACTTCTCGAGCACCCAATTATAAGAAATTAAAAATAAAAAGTTATTTATTTTTGTATAAAATAGAATATTTATTTATAAGTCCAATTTAAGGAGGCAAACCTGTCTCAATAAAGTAAATTTAAATTTGATAGTCTTAGAAGTTTTCTAGAACTGAAAAGCAATACAAAAACCACAATTTTCAATTTAAAAGATTTTCTTCCAACATTATTTCCAATTTTACATTTTCATAAAATAGAAATAGGTTTAAGAGTAAAAAATTAGAACTATATTCCAAAATGTTCCTGAAAATTAAATTTAAACTCATTTTTCAGTAAATTTTACTTAACGGAAAATATATTTGAATATAAATATTGGTAAAGCTTTAAATCAAAAACTATTTCTGTAAGATTCCAACTTCACATTTTTTCTAATTAATAATAATTTTACTCCATAGAAAAATAATATAGTATAGCGAAACACGAGCCTTGTTATAGATTTTACTTCAGTAAATCCTACAATTTTATGAAAGTACTTATTTTTTCGTCCAGAAAACATGAGGAGACGAAAAAAATGTTTTTATCTTAAAAAATATTTTTTACTTGCCTTATTATTCTCTTTTATAGATGAGAAATCTAGGAGTAGGTCTTAGCTAGATTGCGATCAGCAAAAATATTTTTACTTGCCTTAAAACTACGTTTAAAAAAATATATTTCCTGATTTTTTTGTACGTAGCCTGACATTGTTAATGCATTTTATTATTTGTTTTTTTAAGCATTAAGTTCCAAACAACCGCCTTAGTGCATGACGTATATTTTTATATTTAAATATATGACGTATATTTTTATATTTAAATATATAACTTTGTACTAGACACGAAAAAATTAAAATCCTCATTTCTCAGCATAAAGTATTCGACGATGCATTGTTTTCAATTTTTCAAAATTGCTTGATTTTCACTGATAGATTAAGAAAATGTGAGCTGAATTAACTGTAGATCAATTTCACATTGATTTTCAGAAATGCTTCGGGTATACGAATCTCTAATACAAATTTTTCTTTCACCCTAATTTGCCCTAATTTTTGAATCATAACCCTAATTTTTAATTAATAATCTAAGCCTAATTTTTGAATCATAAATATTGAATTATCTAACGGAATCATTTAACAAATTTGATTTCTTAGAGCAAACGAACAACGCCAAACAATTAAATTTCTATTTACAAATTTCTATAATTATGCAATTTTTAATCTGTCATCTAAAACTTTTATCAAATAATTTTAAATATTAAAATAATTTTTTTTTAAATATTGCAAAATTTTAAGTATTTTGAAAAGTATTTGTTGTTAGAAAATGTTGTTAAAAAATAAATGTTGTTAATAAAAAGTAAAGTATTCTAACTACGGCTAATTGTGAGCCAAAGGGGTCATGAAGGTTCAGGATCCACGATTTTGAGACCAATAGCAGCATTCTTGTTAAGACTGCGTACCGATAGACTCAGGCAGGTTGCCAGGCAAATTGGTACTCATAGATCACATTGTTACAAAATTTCGCAACATATTACAGTATAAATTACCGGCACTTAGAGTTTCGTAATTTTTATACAGTAATATTTACTGTAAAATCATTGAATAATTTTAATTAAATAAATATTACTCCAAAAATTACGGTGTGAATAGTATCGTAAAAATAGCTTTTACGATAAAATCGCTTTTCGGGGCGCCAGTGGGCCTGTACTTATCATTTTATCATGTATTATTTTATCTGGAATTTTTTACAGTGCACAGTCGCTTTTAGAATTATGAAATACTTATTACATATTCTTTTTAATTGAAGTCTTTTAAATTTATTTTTTCCCTTGTTTTTCAATATCAAATTCCCACAACCATAATAAAATCATAAAAATTATTAAACAAATTATATTTGGAATAAAACTGTATGTTATAGATATTTTTTTTTTGCATTGTATGAGAAAAATCCTTAATTTAAAAAACCTCATATGTGACTTTTTAAAATATTAAATACTTAATAAAGTATAACTGACAGCTTAGTAGCAATTTGCATAAGTTTTATTTTTAGAGAAAATGTAAAAGCTGATGTGTGAAGCTAATTTTTATCTCGCTATAATCTCTTTTGTTTCTTGTTCAGTTTATTGAAATCTGAAGAAAAAATAACTGAAAAACGTCAAGAATTTTGAAACTATAAGGAAATATGTAAAAGTAGAGAAAGGCGGGTAGTTTTAGTTTCACATTAGCGTATTAGATGAATATGTAATTTGTCCCATGTGTAAAAAATAGTGCTCGGTTATTTAGACACTAAATTACAAAAATGATATTTTAATTGTAGTAAATTCAAAAAAGAACTCTAAATCAAAATTAGCAATTTTTTGTATTGAAATGAATTTGGTTAGAAGAATCAGTAATTGAACAGCTAAATTTAAAAACAAGCTATTTAAAGGGGATTTTCTTATGAATGTCCTTTTTTAGACTTATGAACTCAATGACATAAAATTATTTTAGATGGTTTATAGTCATTATTAATAAAGAATTATTGTTAAAATAGAAGTATTTTGAATACGGATATGAAAATAATAAAAATAATAAGAATTTCAGATTCCATTATATTCAGGGTGTTCCGTAAAAACCGTTTATAATGTATGTTTTTGAATCCTTGCCAAATGTGCAAAAATTAAAATAAATACATTCTGGACAGTTTACCATTAAATACATGCTATTACGTTAAAATCTATAAATTATATCAAGAGTTATTTAGTTTTATTGCTTTTAATTTCATGCAAAGTTCTTGTTTTTAAATTAATGTATTGGAATAAAAAATTCAGCACGTTGTGTTTACTCGTGGTTAAGATGTTGATTTTCAAACTTCATAATACTTTATTAACAGTCAATAAGTTGCGTCTGTTGTCTATAAACAAAATAATTGAGGTGGCTTAACAAAGAAGTTGACCCAATGATAACAAACATTCCCCTTATTTAAATTATTTCAATTATATACTAATTTCCCTTTATTATTCAAAAGTAACACTCATTTCTTCAGAGACTGTCCAATTGTTGAACATTTTTTTAAAAATTCTTTTTTGGAAGTTACTGATTCTTAAAATATTTCTTTCTTAACAACTCTCAAAATGAAAAAGGCTCTTTGTTTAAAACCAACTTCAACTTCTAAGCCGAAATTATTCCAGCATGAAATTCAATGAGATTACTTTCTAGAAGTCTTTCTGTTGCTAAGTTTAACATTTAAAAGAAAGAGGAAACGGGGAAAGAATGGATAATTCCCAGAAAAAAAACTTTTTGTTGACAGCCGAATTTGAAAGTGATAAAAAGCAATGTAATCAAAAGATTCGGATTTCGCGGAAGAAGGCAAAGAAGCATGTCGGCATTTTCAAGCCATTCTTTGTTTTTCAAAAATTCTTTTATTACGTTGGATGCAAATTTTTGAATTCCTTTTAAAATTATTCATTCAAGTATTGTTAACGTAAATTTGCAAAAAAAGCAAAGGGACAAGGAAAAACAACCAAATTAAAAAAGAACTTAGAACAATGAAAAGTAGATAGAATAACGAAACAGATTTTTTACCCTTGGGGAATAATATATTTTACATAAAAAAATTTTAAACAGCTAATAATTTTTCAATAAGAAAGAAAGAAAATATTTGGCTTTCTTTGTGTTTGAAAAATAAGATGTTGAATGAAAACTTTATTGTAAAGAAATTTTATCGAACTAAAGCAAGTTTCGTATTTCGTTTAATAATAAGGATATTAAATAATAATAGGAGTCGAGTTGAGTGGAATATATTGTTTATACTCAGCTTAACTCTTTACCCCTGAACTCAACATAGCCATTAACCTTCAATTTACATATGTGTTGATCCAAATTGGTGCCACATCATACGTGCTGATGAGATAAAAGTTGTATTGAATAACAAAGAATAAAAAAAATTAAAAATGACAGATTTTAAGAGAACTTCTGCTTTTTTGCATCAAAAAAAAACACGTAAACTTCGTGCTTTGTTCTAAAAGAAGGAATTACAACCATTTCGAGAAAACTAGTAGATTATTAGACTGCCTCATTTTCATCCAAGAATTTTGCGTAAGGTTAGAAGTTTTAATATTTCCTACCTTTTACGCAAATACAATTGCAGCTCTATAGCTGTAGATGTGTTATAAAATTATGCGTTATGTCCCACTTACTTGATATTAAGTTTCAGATATTAACTGGCAATAGATGTTTTTAGGGATGTAAAAGTTCTTATGAGTTTTATCACCAACCGTAAATGCCAATATAGTCCAAACGAAAATAAAAGAACAAATTCTGTTGAACAAGATCGCCATTTACGTCCTAAGAGAAAGTTGAAGAAATCAGTTTTTTACCCTTCTAGATGCTACATCTGTGCATGGTATCTTGCTCGATGGTCAGCTTTTTGCTTCCACAGAACTTTTATAACTAAACAAGCATAGCATTGATTCTACGAGTTACGATTAAATACATGTTTAGTTTGAAACTTATTCCAAGGTGTTTCTTGTCACCCTGTGATATATTGCGCTCACATTACAAGATTTGCCTCTATGATGGCAACACTATAGCATATTAGTGATGGCAACTACTTTAAACCAAAGTGGTGTTTCACAACACCAAGCACCAATGACAATTCTGGCGTAGGGAAGCACCAATAATGCTCATTTATACTACTTGGTGTGAAGTAACCCTCACCATTTTTAATATTCAGTAAGATATGAAACATATAAAAGTCAGTCAAGTAATTTTTATGGTACAATATAAAGTAAAAATAATTTATATATGGAGCATTTATACAGTAAAATTAGTTCGTTAGTTATACATACACATAGTATAGAGAGAATATTTAGAAATAGGATTAACGAAACCGAAGTGAATCTAAGTCAAATGTTATATAATTAAAGGAACTACTCAGAACTATGTAAAACTTATGAAATCACTGATATATTTATTATGAAACTAAAAACACTAAAACAATTTACATGAGCAGTTTGAAATGACTTGGAAAATAATTCACTATAATTATTGGCAAATAATTCCACTATATATTCAAATAATCGAATTAGTTCTTCCGTAAGTACCGAGATGGATAGCTAAGCCCAGTTATACTTCGATATCTACCATCAAGTTCATAGTTTCAAAAATAATGCTGATAATTAAGTAAATTATCTGGCTATGTGTAGCTGGAGTCCTTTATCATCAATTATATCACTTCTAATATAAGCAAAAACACAATTTCTCTTTTGTTTCTTTAAATTTACGAAGCAGTCAAAAACAACAACACATCCTCAGTTATGTTGATGACCATGGATATTGTAAAACAAATATGAACTTGGTGTAAATTTCATCAATTATTGCTGTTAGAATTTTAATACAACTTTTAAAAGACACGCTTTAAATAGTATGGTTATGGTAACTATAAAGAGTGTGACTATGAACGCTTGTTTCGGTATTAACTAGAAATAAAGAAATAATTCACACAATGTTTCACAAAATTCACACGCAAGTTCTTTTTAACAAAAAATTAGAATGGGTATTACACCACAGTTATGACATTGTATTATATCAGCGTAAACCACATAAATGTATTTATTCATTTTACAAAATACATTTATCGTGTAACTGAGCAACAGTGAGCACATTACGAGCAAATCTTATTCGAAAACTTTGTTTTACGGCATGATTTGATAAAAACTCTAGTGAAACAAACCATCAAATTTTTTTTCTACTAAACGTATCAATTTGTAAAGTACTTCGCATAAAATATAAAATATTGCGAACCTGTATCAATTTTGAAAATGAAAGTTGAGATTTTATAACAGATAGGATGGGTCAGGAAATATAAATAAAAATAAATGTGTTTAGATTATTGCTCATCCATTTCCTCACAATATTTATAACTAGCAAAAAAAGGAGTAGGTTGTTTTTCACACAAAAAAGGTGTTCTACTTTTTCCATGTTAATCTGCGGAGACCCTTTGACAGATTTCGATATGTATATTTTTTACTTCACACATCACCCAACTATAACCAAGCAACCAACCTGTTTTTGAGGTCTCAATCATTTAAAAGCTACGATAGAAATGCCAGGTAGTTTTGAATTCAATTAGGTGACTTAGTTAGCTTAGAAGATGATAAACAATTTACCAAACCTCTACACCAGAACCAGCGAAATAACTTTCATTCACGACTGATTTAAAGCAAACCTTGGTCAATAAACACTAGTTGCTTATTTGACAGCCAGGACCGAACTCATAACCTCTAGCTCTACCCCTTTGGTGTAATTTTTAATATTTATTAGACTATATAATACGAAATGGCAGTTTGAAATCTGTGAGACAGTTTTTTTAATTACTATTAAAGCAATTGCACAGTACTTCAAATTAATAAACAAATTAATAAATAAACGAGAAATTCCCAAACAATATTAGAAGAACTTTGTTTAAAAAAAATGCATTATGACTCTATAAGAGAAATATTATTGGTGTTTTTTCAGCTTGACTTCCAGAAAAAATATGAAGAAAAGAAACATATGGAATTTTAAAACTTTAAATAATAGAAAACTTAAAAACTATTCTTTGTTTTTGCAAAGCTAAGCTACAAAATCTCCACTGTTTGATTTTTCTATTGTAAAACTTATTTTTGTAAGTCAGCAACTTTTTTCCATTTTATTCTATGTCTTCAACTTCATAATAAATTCTTTCATTCGAGCTACCTAATGCAATTATTATGTGTTTTTGTTCCACGTTTAACGGTATTTCTTTTTTAAAATATATATAAAATGACTGCTTTTAAACGTGACTATACGCATGCGATGACAAAAAAGTTTTCCAAATTTTTTAGAGAAAAAGTACAACTTTATAGGTAATAAAATGCATTCTTGCGTATTTTTTTGGGGTAGATGTTTTGGCAGAACTTCTTTATGCTTAACCAATTGCCGAAAAATGCCAAGTGAAAAAATGAATTCATAGGTTAAAACAAACAGGAGGGACATTTTTTTAGGCTTTTTATATTAAATGTTTCTTAATGCTTAAAAGTTAGCTTATAGTTTGGGGAAAATTCTTTTTTGAAATATTTAGTTTTAGAAAAATACTGCTAAACTATTCAAAATAAATCCTTTCTTAAATAATATGGTACTTCTTTTTTCAATGTCATATTTTTTTTTTTAATAAAAGTTTTTAAGCAACGCAAAACTTTAAATTCAGTTGTTGTATTTTGCATTTTTTCCTGCTAAAACAAATTGTTAGTTTTTTTAAATGTTCTTTAAGTTCAACAAAGGCATTTTTCTTTCTTTTTTTGTGATACTCTTTTCACTGAATTAGAAGAGATTTTATGCTAATCCATATTTTGAATGAAAATCAAAGTATATTTCAATTACTAACTTAGAAATCTCGTTTCGAGAAACCTTTTTTCAAATAAATATGCATCGAATTATGATCCAAATGAAATTGAGGGGAAATTTTATCACATTAATTTTTTAGTTAAAAGAAAAGCGGGAGAAATTTTTATAACAACTATAATATCAAGAACTATGTCATATGACCATCAATCACCTTAAATAAAATGCATACATACTACTGCCATGCAATTAAAAAAAATCAAAACCGCATGTGCTTTGCAATTGATTCCGAGAAAAGAAGGCTTTACAACTTTTTTCCTTCATTTGATAATAATATGAAAGCTAAAATAGAATTTCAAGATATTGAGAAAACAAAATTTATTTTTGAAAAAAAAAATTGTAGCACGTAGCTTACCATACAAAAATGCTAAATATGCAAAAGTCTCAATTTTGAATTTTTCTTCGCTGATGTTTATTTCTCAATTGCGCGGAAGACTTGAAAACTCTTCCCCCTACTTTATCTACTCTCCAACCCATATAAATGTTTTTCAGTCATTTTCCTTTTCTTTATAAGCAGGATTTCATTAAAATTACACCTCGTAACTTTAAATTTATTCCACGAAATAATTTTATCATGATATTCATAATTTAAAAGCTGAAAAATTAAGTCGTAATTTTTTTTAATATAAATGAGTAAAACTAATCAAGTAAGGTTAAAACAATATTTACAGGGCTGTAATTCAAGTTATTAATTAAAGTAATTCATTGTGATTCAAGTTCGAAAATTGATACACAGACATTTTCTCCACGGTAATGAGTCAAGTTGAAATAAAATTTTGAAACCCCGTAAGACATCTTTTCAATACAGTGATTTCTGTCAAATTAAAAAAAAATTAAGGTTATTCTAGATAAAATAATTGCAGTAATAAGACTGAAAACATTTATCATTGCCATTCTTTAAGTTGAAATAAAAAATAGGACCTAATAAAACATGTCTTATTACAGGGATTTTTGTGAAGATAAAAGTTTAAGACATAAATACATATTTTCCCTCACATAAGCCACAGAATCACAAATGTAATGACAAAATTAGAAACATGTTGTTACTTCTAATGACACTGAGACAATTCAATCTCGCTAGCGATTGGAGTTTTTAGAATTAAGTCAGTAAAGTGTACCTTTCGTTTGACAAGAGAGTGCCACAAAGGTGCTCTCTTGTGATCTCTCTCGCTCTCAAATTACGTCTTAGCTCAGAATCCCATGGACATACAGCAACACCACTCATTAATAAGGTCACCTTCCTCTATTTAGACATAGATCTGAAGAGGAAGACAATTTTCTTCAGATCCCTGTACCCATGGTGCTACTCAGCGACAGACTTCGGGATTTCAGATTCCGCTGATCTTATGAGCATGTATATCTCCTGTACTCGGTGGGGTTAGGGAAGTTGAGTATTGAACCCTGGATCCTTCGAACCGGAGTTAGATTCTCTAAGCACTGGGCTACCATGGCCCATTAAAATATTGAAATCCCGTGAAACATCTTTTTGTCCGTACTCTAAATTAAGTGAATCATTAACACACTAAAAAACACTTTTTCACAGTGCTTCAAGTTAAAATAATAAGATTCAAAACACCCATCCATGGCAGTCGTTGAAATAAAATTTGAAAAAAATTGAAACTTATTAAAACTAACTTAACAACTTGATAATTGAAACCTAATATAACTTTCTGACAGTAATTTCTGATAAATTAAATGTCTCAGACAAAAATGCAGATTTTTCCTCATTGAACATAAACCACAGCATTACAAGAAATATAATCTCAAATTCGGAATCATAACTCTGAAGGGCATTGTTTCGAATTTGTTAGTGAAACTATTTTAAACTAATTTCATTTATTTCAATATTTATTTACTTATCAGCCTGTTATGGAGAAGAGGGCTTTTTTAAACGATGAAGTTCCCATTAAACGAAATGAAGATAATCATTGTGGTCACGTAGAGGATAATCCGAAAAAGCAGAACATTGATTAAAGCTGATACATAGCGGAAAGATATAGAGTACCAAGAAGGAAATGACACTGTACATCACGTATAACGAGAGATACTTATGAATCCTGACATTCACTGCGAGAAATCACGTACTGTATACAGGCATAGATAGAAGGGGAAAAAAGAGATTAAGAAGACATAATAAATTAACGTCAATCTTACCAATATTGTTTGTGTTTTTTTTACTCTCTACTTGTTGCTATTCTACTTATACTCACATATATCGAAACTAAAATAAGCTTATTGTCAAATAAAGAATATTAATCTACATAAAAGCACATCAAATTATTAAGTATTAATATACCAAATTAATGTCCTGTCAAATCAAATTTGTTTTAACTTTTTTTATTTGTTGTTATTCTTACGCATGTTAATAAAAATATATATCAAAAGTAAAATAAGTTCATTGTCATTGTTATTTCTGGCAAGTAATAAATTTATGTGTTGATATTTCAAATTAATATAAAGTTAATATTATCTATATTGTTTGTGTCGATATGTTGATGTATTACTTGTTACAAATAAAACTTTATAGTGACATGAGCTTATTGTAGTATTTAAAAAGTTTACTGTTCATCACAATAGCTAAATGATGGAGAAAATTGATGATTTGATTGTTGTAGGGTCTTACTATCTGGAGATGGCTTTATGTAATTAGCCTTACGCCAAATGATACTGACTGTAGTTATCTTTACTTTGATGGATGAACTTAGCCTGATAACGTAATGCCGCTTAAAAAGTGTTAATGCCACTTAAAAGTGTTGAAAAGTAATATTAAATAAAAATCTGATACAATTTTTTTTAAATACATGTATTGGTATATAGCAGTTTTGTTCATAATTTCCAAAAGTTGATAACATGAATAGTCAAATTTAATAACTAGTTACCTAGTTAGTTAGTTATCTTTTTTGTATTCTGTATGAAGAACAAGTATCTAGCTAGTGATAATTATTAAATTAAATTTGGAGCTTGACTGAATTAGAAATTTTTAAAGGAATGTTGCATTTTTTTCGTTCTTTTCTTTATTCGCTCAGTGTTTTCATTTTTCAATTTTATAACTTAGTTCATCAAAATATTTCTATTCACGATGTAAATTGCAAATTGAACCCAATATAAAAGTGTTGAAAACATTTCAAACGATATAAGCTCAAATGAAATAAACTCCAGAAAAGAATTTAAGCTGAATCCTTACTACTGCGAATCATCATTCTTTTAATGTTTGGAGTACTACTTGCTATGGGCGATATCGACTGAATACTTCTCTTTGCTTTAATGTAATGTATTTGAACTAAGGAACTAAAGATGCTTAGAGAGCTATTTATATGCATTTATTCTCCTTATAGACGGAGTAGTTTAAAGTTTATACGAAGTTCCAAACACAAGAAAGGTCGCGTTTTAAAGCGTGGCTACATTTTATCCTATTTTTTTTTTTAAATTAGAGAATGTTTACATAATTAGGCTTGCTAAATATCCAAACAGTATTTTCGAATTTGGGAAACTTTTGGGTTTTAATTCTCTTACACTTGACTTGTAATTACTTTTACTATTTCTCATTACTTGCATATATTTACAAAAAAGTTTTTAGTTCAATAGTTATAAGCTAAGAAAAGATTTTAATAATAAATATTTTCGTTTACTAATTTATTATGATCAAACTTTTTTTTATCGTAAGATATATATAGAAAGTCCTAAATTACACTGACATCTTTTTTTGAAAAAAATATAGCAATGAAACGGCTAAGGAAAAAAAACTCCTTCGGGACATTTATGAAGCATGTTGCTAATGCCTTCTTGAATTCATGTGTTTTATTCAGAGTTTTTTCAATACATGGCATTTCAAGCAGCAAAACTGAAAATCAAGGAAAAACAACTGAAAATCACTTTATATTTTTTTTTCTAAATTCACTCAATGAATTAAATCACATTATGATATTTTCAAACTGTCAACGATCAGCCACATTTGCATCTTGTAATTTAAAATCAAAATGTTTATTTAAAAATACACTTTACTATTTTTATTATAAATTTTTATTCATAAATATTTATTTCGGACTGGGGCTACTTTCCGAATTTTCATCAGAAAATGAATACTTTTAATAAGAAGTTATGTTTATTCAAATAAAGTGCATTTTTATCCACTTCTTAATTAGAATTATTGTCTGCCCCAAGTAATTAGCCACAGGGTTAGTCTAAGTAATTCACCCACTTTCAAAGAATAATATTTTCACAAGATAGTATTTTCGATTGATTATTAGAATAGTAAAAGATAGTATTTTCGTAAAAAAATATTCTATGTTTGCACCTTGGTCATCCAACAGGCAAATGAATTGTAAAGCAGCTCTTTCTGCGTTAAATAGCAGGTTTTGACCACTTTCCGTCACAGCTGCAGTAAAATGTTCCTACCATGTTTTTGGTATCGATGGCATATAAACTTGTCAAGGGCAGAATTTAGGCCCAACCCAGTTCCTACTTGTGAGGGATAAAAATTATGTACCCAGAATACCAACTTGTAAAACTGACAATTCCAGCTTTTTAAGAATAAAATTTATATACCCACAATGTCAACTTATGAAAGATAAAATTTATGTACTTATAATGCTAACTTTCAAGGAAAAAGTTTATACTATGTGTCAGCTAGTGAAGAATAAAGTTTATGTACCCACAATGCAAACTTTTACAGGAAAAAGTTTATATACCCTTAATGCCAGCAAATGAAGGATAAAGTTTATGTACCTATAATGAAAACTTTTAAATGTGAAATATTATATACTCTCTATGCCAGCTAGTGAAGGATAAAGTGTACTCAAATTGCAAACTTTTAATGGAAAAAGTTTATATATTCTCTATGCCTGCTAGTGAGGGATAAAGTTTATGTATCCATAATGTTTCAGACCGACACTGCAGGAACACATCACTATTGCTTTAACGGACATTGATAGGAACATGATGTTTTGGAAAATATGGAACAAGTATAATATTAAGACGTTTGTCGAGTGACCGAAGACGGATACATTAAACATTTTTGGCAAGTATCAAAGGCTTCAGGCTTTATACATCTCACCCGCTACTGCAGATCATTTGCTTATTAAAATGCGAATTTTAGCTAAGAAGGATTCTCTAATACCAATCCTGGTGCTTAAAAAATCCCAACCAAGTGTATTATTCCTAAAGAAAGTTTCATTCTAATCAGTGTGAAATCATTCCACAGACATGCGCAAAAGGTAAGGGAACATCTTCATTTACTTCCCAAAACATAAAATTTTCAGAATTGTAAATTCTGTTTGTGTACGTAAAAAATGATTTTAAAAAAAACTGGGAGACGATATTTTAATCAACTTTAAATCTTTGCTATAATCAGCTGGCTTTATGTTCAATAACGAGATAACATCAAAGTTTAATTTTAGGTGCGTTTTTTAATCACTTGAAAGATCTTATGCATGCAAAAGCAGAAAAGCATGGAAAGTTTTCAGAAACCGATAATAACGGTAATTAACTGATTTAAAACATTTTCACAGCAATATTCCATATGTTACAATTATTCTTGTGTTATAATCGATTGGTTATATTATTACGTTATATTCCTAGTTCTATTATTGGGTAATATTCTATGAGGTATATTTTTGGATTATAATTTCAACATACGAACCTTATTCAGATGTAATCGCCCATGTATAATAAAGTGAAACTCATGAATTATTTAATTAGAATCCTTTTAGGTAAATTTACTTTGGATCAGTCCAATTCTATTAAACATTCACAAGACTGTGGATTTAATTGTTTTAGCTGCCTTAGGCATATATTGTTCAAATTTACGAAAGTGTTGATATAACTTTGGTAAATTTGAAATGAACACGTGTTTATCAGAATTAGCTAAATTGCTTCGAATCTTAGAACACTTGTTAATGACACGTGACTGATTTGTCAAATAAATGGGGATAACTTCTGCGTTTAGAGGAAGCGCGTTTGCCCTCCGGTGGACATCAGCAGATAATTATCAACTATTTATCAGAAACTATTCAACTGTTTATCAGAAGCGTTTGAAATTGTATTTAAAATGTATTCAAAGATAACTAGTGGATAGGTACAATGAAATCACCTTATATTGCTTTCTGTAAAGTGTGTCTAGACAGCTATAGATTTGAAAACGTCTGTATTCTAAAATTTAAGGAAATGAAATTCGTAAACGAAATAAAAATGTAACATATGGTATATTGGCATTTAAAAAGAAAACATTAAAAAAATTAAAAAATAATTTCATTTTGACTAAACTAAAATAATTTGCAATTTGAATTATTTACATGCTTTTTATTTTTATATAATTTTTAATTTTTACATAATTTTTAAATTTCATATATTTAATTGCTTTCTTTTCCTATAAATGAAAATATTTTTTTTAAAAAAAGGACCAAATGTGTTTTTTTTAGTGTAACCTTTCATTTTTCTTTCATTTAATATATATGTAACTCAAATCTTCAGAAACAGAAATTTTTTTTTTGAGGTTTAATAAAAAAAATTTTGACAGTTATTTTGGCCTGAAATCACGTGATTAAAGACAAAATGCAACTTATCAAATGTCTGACGACAATGCTTGTTAATATTATTTCCGGGAATTTCGGGAGTTTTCAAAATTTTTTGTTTGATTTAAAATTTTTCATTAGACTATGGGATTGAACAGAGGTTAGTGCTCTTAGTTACTATGTTAATATCGTGGATTCGATTGCTGATAATAAATATATGAATTCCATTTATTTCATAAACCAAACTATTGCATTTATAAATCAATTGTATCTACGTACAGGGCTGATTTTAAGATAAAAGCAAGTTTGGAGAATTGCATTAAAACATGCATTTTTATGTACAGAAATTGAAGCGTTTAGGCATGAGCTCAAAAAATGACACGGGATGAATGCAAATCAACGGAACGGGATCAACGCAAAGCAAGTCTTTTCAGAATACATTGTTCTCAATAAAGTTTCTTAATTATAACCACACAAACAGTAATACAGCCTTAGTAACATCATAGAAGGTATTTTGAATACTTATTGTGAATTTGTATTGATGCAAAAAATCACTTTATGTTGAGTTCGTAAATAAACACTTTGTTTTCTCCTGTCATGTTTTTATCTTTGATGCCTTAACACTTCACTTTAGACCCTACATTTTTATGCAAAAAATACGTCTTTAAGTATGATCAACCACCCTTCTACTATTATCATAGAATCACCCTGTATATTGTTATTAAGGAAATTCCAATTTTTGAGCAAGAGGACATAGTTGTTTTGCCAATTAGACAGAAGGCTCTCTCAGAGAATTCGGAAGAAATAGTTTCATCATGTGCAAGGAAAATTTTGCGAAAGATTCATTTTTAGAAGTGTATTAGATTTAGCACACATTTCACAAGTTTGAAAAAGTGTATTTGATAAATAATCTAGAAACTTCACATTTTCCCTGTAGCGTAAATTGAAACTACTGAACTACTGAAATAACTACTGAACTGCTGAAATAACTACTGAACTACTGAAATAACTACTGAACTACTGAAATAACAACATATCTAATAATCAGAATTTTATATACTGGAACTCAAATCTTGCTGGTTCAAAGGTCTAACCTTCAATATGCAAATTAATTAATGCAAAAATATTTCTAATTGTAAAGAAATATGTAAGTATCGATACACGTATAATTAAAAATTAATTATAAAAATAATACATATTTATAATAATAATAATAATGGTTAAACAAATATTTAAATAAACAATAAAAAATAATATACTCTTAACGCATAAAAATATCTGTGGATATTTTTATGCGTTTTTTTATTAAATCAAGTACAAAACTTTTTAATTGTATTAATTTATTCCGCAGTTATGACGAAGCTAAAAAAAGTGAAATGTTATGGGATCTAAACTTTCAATGGACTTCCTAACCAAATTATTGAGGGTATTTTTTTATTGCAGTTAATTTTTTGATTATTTTCAACTTAAAAATCGTATGCTTAGCTAGCATATTTAAAATCTTAATTAGTGTATTTAAATGAGACCCACAATTCATTAAGAGTAAGCGTTAGTATAATACGTAAAAATCTGGTACCATATCAATGATAATTCAGCACTTTAATTTTTTCTGGAGCACTGTGCACTATTTTAAACGTAAAAAACTGTTTTTTACCCCATGATATGTTGTTCCATATTTATCGTGCTGCATTGAATTTCTTACTTCGAATGCATTTCCATGCGGTATTTCATTTCATAATAAATAAAAAATAGCGATTGTTTAAAATAGGAGCATAACAAGCTATTTAAATTTTCTGATAGATTCTAAAGGTTCATTAAAAATGATCTAAATGCTACAGTTGTAGCTAGATGTTCATCAGAGCTAATACGTTGTATTAACCAAATGGCTAAGATGGAAAATAATTGTAGTTATGCAGAACATCCAGGTTTTCATAGTACTCCTAACATTTAATTATATACTAATTTATGTATAATGTACTAATTATTACATTCATTAAACTAATACATAATAATTATGCATTAATTCATATACTTTTCCGAATATTTATCATAAAATCATCTTGTGCATCATAATAGCTAAAAATAAAAAAAAGAGATGCGAAAGTAGCCAAATATGTAAAAAACGGGTCATGTGGTCTCATTAGCGCTTGCCGAAGCTACATACTGCTTAATTTAAATATTTTCCAGAGCTACAGAGGTACAATTTACCAAAATCAACGCTAGACTAGAATTTACTGCTGTGCGTTGATTACTTTTCCAATTTGAAATATTTTCGCTCAAATTTAACTTCTATATTTTTAATTCTAAAGAGTTTTCCAACACACAGACACAGAAGTTTCAAATTATGGGCATAAAACGATCAAACATTTAAAATTATACTCGCAAACTTATATTTCTTTAGAACGCTCCAATTTTAAAATATTCTCGTATATTTCCAAAGTAAAAGGCTTTCTAAATTCTGCTTCAAGCAAGCAAAACTAATGAATATTTTTAAATAATGTTTTGAATAAACCCCAAATGAAAGTTTAGTACAGTGCGAACAAGTATCATTAATCTTATTCTTAAAACTATGTATTTTGATTTTTATATGAGGTAATGTTTAAAGGTTAGCCTGAAAGAAAATAAAAAGGTAGTGCTTTAGTGGAACCTTAGCAGGAACTTACATCGAGAAGACATTAATCAAGTTTTGCTTGAACAAACTGACATATTTCAGACTTGCTTTTGTGTTTTATTTTATATGAAATTCATAAGATTTGAAACATTAGAATTTTTTCTATGTTAAAATAATTAGGTTAATAATTATGTTAAAAATAACATAAAGATGGAAAAGTACTTTTTCCGAGAAGTATATTTTGTTCGCAAGATTGAGAACTGGGATTTTTCAAAAATCTATTTTATTCTTTACATAATGTTTTGCGGATAGATTTGTCGCTTTAAATGTCAACTTTGCTCTTAAATTAACCACGAATCCGTCATTTTGAATTTAGAACTCAAAAACCAGGGTGGCGATTTCGAAGAAAATAATGAAACTTTTAGTGTTAATTTTATTTCTAATTCTAACAACTATTACGCGACATTACAGCAAAATTTTCTGTTCATTATCCTTGGGTTATTTGTGTTTTAGAGTGATTAAGAAAAATTTCATTTTCAAACTTTGGTTTTCATGTTGATCGTAATTTTTCGAATATGAATAAAATTATTTGAATGAACTTCAGTCGATAATAGAAAAGATTTTTATAATGTCTTATTTATGATAAATTAGTGATTCGTGTAAGAAATTATACATAGGGATTCGTGTGAATATATATGTTTCCTTTTATGTTTTATTCTGCACTTTCTTTAATTTTTATTTCATATTTTTCGCTTGAAGTGTTTTACTTTCATTTTGATTTTTTTGCTGCTCTTCACACTATTGTATTGATATATTTCGCTTTGGATATATTAATACAATATTAGAAAGCAATCTTTTTTGCGAGCATAGATGTTTAAGCTCATGACGAGATTACATAATCTCCTTGTTTTTTTTACGGATTTTTAATATTCTTTTTAATTCCTTTTAATTTTTTTATAAATATTTTTTTTGAAAAAAAAATATTTATTAATATTTTTTTTCTTCTCTTCAATCTACATCAATTTTTCCTTGTTTTCTTCTTATGCATATATGTGCACATATATTCCATTGGCAACCTTCCTAACAAAAGTTGTCATTGCATTTATGAAAGTCTTATGGTTAGATTAATTTTTTAATAAACTTCAAAACATTAAATTATAACTTTAAAACTTCACATTAAACGCACTTGTATGTCT